>NW_009203510.1:1203-2128 GCF_000690835.1 Fulmarus glacialis | reverse complement strand
TGAAGGGGAGAGCGTATAGGGGTGTATGTAAAGGGGGAAGCATATAGGGGGTATGCATGCAGGGACTTAGTGTATAGGGTGCATGGGAGGGATCTGAGTGTATGGGGTGTATGTGCAGGGGCTGAACGTATAGGGGTGTATGTAAAGGGGATGAATGTGCAGGGGTGACTGCGAAGGATCTGAGGGTATAAGGTATGTACGTGAAGGATCTGAGGCTATAGGGGTGTACATGAAAGAGCAGAGCATATAGGGGTGTATGTGAAGGATCCGAGGGTATAGGAGGTGCATGTGAAGGATCTGAACATATAGGGGTGTACATAAAGGAACTGAGTATATAGGGGTGTATGTGCAGGGGCTGAGCATATAGGGGTGTATGTGAAGGATCTGAGCATATAGGGGTGTATGTGAAGGATCTGAGCATATAGAGGTGTACGTGAAGGATCTGAGTGTATAGGGGTGTACACAAAGGATCTGAGCATATAGGAGTGTAGGTGAAGGATCTGAGCATATAGGGGTGTACGTGAAGGATCTGAGCGTATAGGGGTGTATGTCTAGGGGTGTGCGCACGCCGTGCTGCCCCTCTGCGCAGGGGCTGTGCACGGGGGGGCTGTCAGTGTGTGCATAGGATGTGTGCACGGTGCATATGCGGCGTGCGTATAGGGGACGTGTCTGCAGGGACAAGGGGTGCGCGTGACCGTGCATGCGAGGGATGTCCGTGGCGTGTATAAGGTGTGTATAAGGTGCGGATCGTGTGCACAGGGACAAGCGTGGCACGTCTCGGCGCGTGTCCGAGGGCTGCCCGTGTGCGCCGTGCGTGTCAGGGCGAGTGTGCAAGGAGGGCACGGGGGCGTAACGGTGCGTGTGCACCTGCGGCGTGCGTGGCAGCTACGAGGAGTGGGTATAAGGGATGGGGGTGTGTCAGGGG
>NW_009203510.1:0-1136 GCF_000690835.1 Fulmarus glacialis | reverse complement strand
GGTGTAGGTGAAGGATCTGAGCATATAGGGGTGTACGTGAAGGATCTGAGCGTATAGGGGTGTATGTCTAGGGGTGTGCGCACGCCGTGCTGCCCCTCTGCGCAGGGGCTGTGCACGGGGGGGCTGTCAGTGTGTGCATAGGATGTGTGCACGGTGCATATGCGGCGTGCGTATAGGGGACGTGTCTGCAGGGACAAGGGGTGCGCGTGACCGTGCATGCGAGGGATGTCCGTGGCGTGTATAAGGTGTGTATAAGGTGCGGATCGTGTGCACAGGGACAAGCGTGTCCGAGGGCTGCCCGTGTGCGCCGTGCGTGTCAGGGCGAGTGTGCAAGGAGGGCACGGGGGCGTAACGGTGCGTGTGCACCTGCGGCGTGCGTGGCAGCTACGAGGAGTGGGTATAAGGGATGGGTGTGTATAAGGGTCGTGTGTATAAGGGAGAGGTATGGGTATAAGGGAGGTGTATACGTGTGTGAGGAGGTGTGTGTAAGGGAAGTGCGTATAAGGGACGTATGTGTATGAAGGTGGTGTATATGTATGTGAGTGGTGTGTATATGTATATGAGCAGTCTATATATGTATAGGGGAGGTGTATACGTGTGCGAGGGAGGTGCATGTGTGCCGGGGAGGTGTACAAGTGCCTGTGTGTATAAGGGGCACGTACACATGTGTAAGGGAAGTGAGCGGGTGGCAGGAGTACCAGGGAGAGGTGCGTGTAAGGGACGTGTACACACGTGTAAGGGTTGTGTATAGGGGCTTGTGTGTATAAGGGATGTGTGTATAATGGATGTGTGTATAGGGCATGTGTATACAAGGGCTGTGTGTATAAAAGATGTGTGTATAAGGGCTGTGTGTATAAGGGCTGTGTGTATAAGGGATGTGTGTGTAAAGGGGGTGTGTATAGGGGATGTGTATACAAGGGCTGTGTGTATAAGGGATGTATGTATAGGGGCTGGGGGGGTGCGCATGTGCGAGGGCCGCGTGCAGGTGTACATGCTGGCAGCCGGTGGGTGGGATGTGTGTATCATGGATGTGCATATAGGGGATGTGCGTACAGGGGCTGTGTGTATATAGGGGGGTGTATAGGGGCTGTGTGTAGAGGAGGGTGCTTGTGCGAGGGCTGCGCGCGGGCGTAGGT
>NW_009203509.1:86634-119503 GCF_000690835.1 Fulmarus glacialis | reverse complement strand
ACCCAAGGCTCACCCACCGCGTCTCCTCCCAATCCTGCCTTAGCTGCATTTTTGTGCTCAGTGCCGCTCCCTCTGTAACAGGTCCAGGTCCCTCTGGAGGACCCTCGTGTGGTGATTTAAGACAACATCACCCAGTTGTCTGCTTTGCTTCAAACCTCCACCAGTGATTTAAATTGATGTAACAGGCTTTGTCCTGGGCTGTTGAAACAGATATATATCCCTTCTGCTAATGCCTCTGGGCTCGGAGCCGGGGATTGGAACTTCTTGAAGCACATCAGCAGAATTGGCTCATTTGTTTAAGTCCTGATCCACAGACCCACCAGGCTTGTGAGGTCTAACAGCTAATTCAGTTGCAGAATATCATAACTGGGCCTATGTTTTCAAAGCTGCCTTTCATTTGGGGTGCTGAAATAGATAGCCGGCAGGTGTTGGGCAACCAGAAGGAATCTGGTGTTTTTGAAGGTCTGAACACCTAAAATTTAAGGGAAACTGTGGGCACTGACAAACCTGGTGATGAAGCTCTGAAGTGTGAGAGGCTTCAAATACAAATGCACCTATTTATCTGTGTCCAGATAACATTGTCAACAGATATGTACTGATGGAGGGACGTGATGCCCTTATGTAGCTGTTTTCTTTAGAGGTGATCTCTCCTGCCATGAGTCGCCTGTGACACCTGTATCCTCACTGACCTTTCTGGGCTGGGTCTGGTTTTTGCACAGCCTTTCTACCCAGGCAATTTGCTGCACCCTTGTCCTGGAGATGGCTCAGTTGTAGGGCAGCAGAAGACTTGAGTCTCTGGGTCATTTTGTCCCTGGCTTTGCTCACGTCCCGGATCTGTGCCAGCTCTGCTGCTGATGGCAGCAATGTGCCCGCAGTTGTCTAGAAAATAAACAAAATCTCATTCAGCACTGGTCAGCAAGACGATTTTTTGGGTGAATTCCAGTGGAGTGGAAGCTGAAAAGGATTTGAATCAATGGTATAAAGTCTAACAGTGCCTCACTAGACTGAAGCAAAGCACCCCCCCACTCTCTTCATTATATAGTTTATTCTTCTAATGAGTGTTACTTCCACCGAACTGACCCACCCTGATTTTCTTTGGTGTGAGGTGGCCTGACCTCTGTCGCACTGAATCACTGTTATTGCTTTGCTGCCTTCCCCAGAGCTTTCTCCCAGCCCCGGCTTTCAATGCCTTTGGCTGGGGATAAATTCATAAACAGGAGCTGGATAAAGCCCGTTCCTGAGCTTGTCTCGGCTGCTGCACTGAGCAGGACAGTGCAAGGCTCAGCCTAACATGCGCTTGAAGGCGCATTGCAGAGCGTGGAGTGGTGGGTGAATGGCAGCCAAGCTCCGGGGCGCTGCGTCCACCCTGGCATCGGGCAGTGGAAGATGTTCAGCGCTTTGTTCATCACTAAAGCCTTTCACATTGTGCCTTGAAATTGGAAACTTGGGTGAGAGGAGGAGCGAGAACCAGAAGCCCCGGGCACTGCTGAGGAAGCGATCGGAGCTGGAATTGGATGGGGGGACAATGTCAGCGTAAGTCAGTCTCATCCACAAGTCTCATTGTAACACAGATTTCGGTCTATGTCTTTGGTCAGTGTGGATCAGGATTTTCTTTTTCCCTTGGGAATGGTTCAGTAAATGAAATATTCATGTTAAACAAGGGTGTATTTTAAAAGCCCAGAAAATCCAGTACCTTCCACTGTACCATTGTTCTTTCCTGCTGTGTCTCTGGCTAAATTAAGACTTTCTTAGAAATGCACAGGTTAAAAGTTTAAAAGCTTAAGGTTTCATTCATAATTCACGTATCAATGAGGCTTTGATTCCTCCCGGGGAAAAAGCTGCCTCTATCTGCAGTGCATGTTGATAGGGTTACCCTGTGCCAGAGCTGAGGACCTCTTTGGCTTTCCTTTCTAAGCTCCTTTTTTCAGAGGCAGTGCAGTGGAGGATGGCTCCCAGGGGCTGCTGATGGGCAAAGCAAAACCTCTCCCTTTTGGGTCATTGGTTTGAATCTGACCCAGGTCAGTAGTTGCCAAAAGTCATTAATGTCTAATGGCTGCTCAGTGCCCTGTGAAAAATGAGTCACTGGGTCCTGGTCCCGTTCCCAACATGGGCAGGCATCCATATCCCCAAAACCTGCTGTCACCACTATCTCTGATGGCCTTGAGTAGGTGAGTGAAAGACCAGCTGGATGCTGTCATCAAACAATACCTGTTAACCGTACTCCCCGCTTGTGCAGCTTTTCCTATCAGCACATCCCAAATTGTTTCAGCAGAGGTAAAGCCTTGCTGTCCCCCTGTGAGGGACGAGGAGGCTGAGCTTGCAGGGGGTGAGGTGTGTCAGCGCAGAACTGGTGCTCTCTCTACTGTGCGTACGCTTCTAGGATGAAAGAGTAAGGGAAGAATAAAACCATATTAGAATAATGCCACTTTTCTCATGTTATCCTCCTTTAATAGTGGCTACATCCTGAAAGGTGCCTTTAGAGCAAGCTGGAAGGCAGATCAGGTGGCAGTTTCATGGACTGCTGCAAGGAGCCGAGATCTCATCTCTCAAGCAGTAAGACCCAGCCCTGATCCCAGTGCTGGCTTGGCAGACAGAGCAAAAAGTGAGGTACGTGGCTGCTCACAAGCCGCGTTGGCCACTGGGTGGGACTTTCCGCCTCCGTGGCTGCCAGCATGGTGCTCTGCACCCGCATGCAGGGAACGCTGCGCTTTAACCGGCCCCAGATCTTCCGGGGTCCACAAAAACATGTCAAATGGGAGCAAACCTGCACTTCCCATGGGTGGAAGAATGGCTGTGCAACCAGCCGGGTCCTCCATACCAAACCAACATGCCTGTCTGTCTCTCTCTGAGCTCCAACCTGTTGCTTCACTTTCTGTAGGAGAGGAAGAGGAGGGTGGGAGCGGGTCCCGCACACACAGCTGGGAAGACCTGCCTTCCCCTGGCTGGGCTGATCCTTCCCATGGCTCTCCTTGGCAACCTGCCCTTCCTCCCCTCACCCAGATGGTCTCTGTGTCTCCCTGTCAGGCGTCCAAAATACTTCCCGTGTGCTCTTCCCCATCCTTTCCAGCAGACTCCTTGCCTGGCTCAACGCTGTAGCCTTTCAGCCTTAATCTCCTCTTTGTGCCTCCGAGACACCTCTGCAGCGCTTGGCTGGGGTACCGCGTTTCAGCAGCTTCTGCTCTTTTGCCTTTTGGGTGAAGATCCTGCCATCCTCCCCCTCACCCCCCACATACAATACCAACAGTTTTAAGAGGGATTAAGAGAGAAGTGGAGAAGCCTAGCAATTTGGCTTGAAACTTGTCCCTTTTGAGAATCTTTTGCCTTTATTATCCAGCAGATAAATCTGCTTTCAGCTGCCTTTCTGTGCTGGGAATGGGAATGGCGTGCAGCAGCCCGCTGCGTTAATCCCCCCCACAGGTGTGGTGCCTCTTCTGTGCCGTCCGGCACGGCCGCGACTGCGCTGCTCGGCGGGTGCAGAGACGAGCTGGGTGCTCTCTGCCTCTAGCTCCCCAGTTGTTATTCTTCATAATAAAATTAATTTCAGATATTGAGCCCAGGAAGGAGAGGGGTTTTTTCTTTTTTTTTTTTTTTTTCTCTTTTTTTCCCCTCGTTCCCAAACTTTACCTAAGTATCTGTTGGCAGCAGCCGCTCTGCAGCAGCGGGGCTGGGAGGGTGCTTGGCAGGCAGTTCAGCGGAGGGGGTTGGGAGCAGAAATCCCTCCACACTGTGCGCTTGGTTTTATTCTGCCATGTGGCGTCTGGCCTGTTCCCTGCCCCGACCAGAGATGATGCCTGTCGCGCCGTCGCTGCCTGTGGCCTCCTCTGCTCCACGCTCTTCTCTCGGTGCAAGAAAGCACTAACGATCCTGTGTGCTGTGGCTATTCAGGTTTCTTTGGGGTGGTTTTTGGTTTTGTTTTGTTTTGTTTTTCCTTAAACATCTTGAGATCTTTATTAATAATGTGTTGAAGGATGAACTAAGGCAGCTGCTCTTAGTACTGAGCCGTCCTCAGCTTAGAAGAGCTCCAGGATGGGGCAGGCACAGCTGTGCGTCAGGCCTCGGACTTGGCAGGTTCGGGGTGAAGGTTTGGGCAGGTTCAGAGCGTGGGCGCAGGTCGGCTCTTCCCCCGCTTCGGTCCGCAGTGCTGTAGCGGTGTGGTGGGGTATCAGCGTTTGGGGGTGTTTGCAGAGCTGTCTATGGCAGTCAGCCGTGAAGACAGCAACGAGCATGGCTGTAAGACGAGAGATACGATAACACAAGAAGGTTTTCAAGTTTCTACTGGAGTTACATCTGATGGCTGATCTTCCCTCTCTAAAATCCCCAAGTGGCTCATACTCACCTCTTTTCCCCTTCCCGATGGGCCACTTCTGCCTCCTGTCTCCGCTTATCCAAAGCTCACCTAATATTTCAATCTGTACATAGGCTTATGGCATTAACTTAGTAGTATAGCATAATGCATTGATACATACCAATCCAGTTCTTTGTTAATAATGCAGGTGCCAGGGGCAGTGAAAGAAAAAACACCGAATTTTGTCCTGAAGGGGTAGGAAATGGGCAAGCAAAAGCCACCCCAGGACCATGGGAGAGGCACACATCCTGCAGCATGCCCTGCTGCTGGAGGGCTTTGGGCTGTTTTGTACCTAGGAGGGAGCGAAAGTCATTTCCAAAGTCCTCCTGTAGAAAATGCTGCTGCAGGGCTGCGTTGCTAGCTCTGCCTTTCCGTGTGCTTTTCCCCTGCAGCCCTGTTCTCCTCCGGTTCTCCCCTCCGAGCAGCTGCCAGCGTGGCATGGCACGGGCTCTCGCTGGTGGGATCGCCTGGCTCCCGGCAGCCTCGAGCGACCGCGGTCCCAGCTGGAGCGGTGGAGATTAGAGCAGAGCCCGTCTGGGCTGGCAGATGCTGTGTTAGCTGATCTTCTGGCTTTAGTGCTCCGCTGTGAACCTTCACAGCCATTCCTTCAGATTTTTCCAGGGGTCAGGTTGATAATGAAGGGATTAATTTAATTCCCCCCGCCTTCACCCCAAGCTTCTCATGCAGCTGGTGTATGCCTGTTCATCTGTTAGTGTTTTTATTGGCGTGATTCAGTCTCTGACTAGTGTTGGAGCTCGTGAAATCGTTGGGTTGTGGTTCTCCCAGCAGACCGGCTTCCGCAGGGTGCAGCCACGCTGGGCTCCCCGGGCGCCTCCCGCTGCCACTGCCCATCGCTGGCAGCCGGGATGGGAAGGAAAAAAAAATTTGCAAATCCTAATTATAATTGAAAACATTTTTACTTTGATGGAGCGGGCCAGTTCAAAAGTCGTTCTCCTCCCACCCGCACTGCCTGGCAGTATGTATTTTTACTTCTGTTTTTCCAGCATCGTGGACTTTGTGTAAGACTGGTCTCCTCTGGTATCACTGCAGTGCAATTCAAAGGGACTTACTGGCACGCGATAGAGCCAACGTGCAACGCAACCCCCGGCACAGGGTAACGTCTTTGAGAAAGGCCCTGCAGAGCTCCTGAGCTGTAATCCCCGTCACCGCTGGCACCGGCCGGGGCCTTTCTGAGTGCCTCTAAAAATAGGGAAGCCTGAATATGAAACAAGGGCTGGGTGGCCAGGATGGAGCAGCAGGGTGGGCTGGAGCGGGGCGGGAGCCCGGGCTGGATCACGGCTTCCTCCTGACCGGCATCTGCGTGGCAGCAGGGGCCGGTCTGACACGGTCCCCAGCTTGGGTGACGGGTGCGAGGTGCAATGCGCAGCCTCAGCACGGGGCTGTGTTGGTTGTTTCTGTGCTTGGTGCCGAGGGTAGGCACGGCACGTCGTGGCTCAGCAGTGGATTTTGGACAGAATTGCTGCTGTTTGGGCTCCCCGCATCCCTTCCCCTCGGTGCTCCCAGCCAGCCCTCGCAGGAAGGGGCTGAGCTGCCAGGTCTCGCTGCAAGACTCGAGCACAAGCCCGTGACCAGGTCTGCTGCAGCACGGCTTCTCCTGCGGGTGTGTGTGGGTCTGTCCCCCTGCCCCGGGGAGGGAGGGCACATTCCCACGCTGACGCTGGAAACGGCGATGTATGTCTCCTTTGAAGGAGAGGGTGGCTGGTAACTGAGAAACACATTAGTATTGCTGGCTGCAGTTTTCCTGCCTCCGAAGAGCTCTTGTCGGTGGGTGGCTGTGTTTTTTTGTTGGGGGGTTTGGTTTTTTTTTTAAATTCTATCCCAAACCTGTTTCAGATTAAAAACAAACGCTGTTGCATATCAGTTTGTCAGTCACTCTAGACCTAATCTCTAAAAATAATCTCTTGCCAGCCCTCCCTCTCCCCCTAGACAGGCAATAATTGTTTCAAGACATGTCAGCCTTTGTTTAAAGTTTGTTCTGTGTTTTCTTGAGGCTTGTGTAGAAAGTAAAGACTGTGTTTTCTTCCTTTAAGGGAAAAAGAGGTGCTGAAAAAGTATTTACTGCAGGGAGCTGTGGGTAGGGAGAGAAGGTAAGGCGTTGTGCTTGCTGTTAAGGAGATTGTTTGACTCTGCCTCTGGCAGCCCTGTAGTGCTGAGGACAATTTACCTGTTGGCATGGGACAGCATGGGACAGTCACACGCTGCCATGTCCGAGCAGGGCTCAGACGAGCAGCCGAACCACGTGCAGTGCTCTGGGGAGAGGAGAGGGACCTGCTTACTGTTACTCCTTTATAAGCAACAAGGTCTATTTCCCATCAGTCCTGGAAAATAAGCCCTTCCTCTTGGTTCTATGTATTTTGATGTATTTTGATGTATTTTGATTAAATATTAGTCCACCCCTTGGCTCCCTTCACTTTATTTCCTGCAGATAGATCTGCATGTCATTGCCCAGAAGGCTCCTCTTGTGCCATTTGCATGTCACTGCCAGCATCCTCTTCCAGTTGTGTTTTTCACATGTGCCTGTGTACATCGTGCGTTATGTGTCTGAGCCCAGAGCCACATCGCATCCGTGCTGCTCGGTTCCCCTCTGCTCTGGCTGGCAGCGGTGCGAGGTCAAGGCTGAGGGTCTGTGCTCGCAGGGACTGCCCCGCGCTGCTCTAGTCTGAGGTCTGGGAGCAGATGGAAATGCCTCTTGGGAATGTGTTTTAAAAAAGATGGGTTTTTTTTATCTGAGTGCTGCTATGGTGAAGGAGGAGTTTAAATGAGATTGAATGCATGCACTTTAAAGGAATAGTTCTCCAAATATAAGAAGTAACTTTTAGGAAGGAAGAGCCTGCTAGTTTAATTAGGAGAAATAGCTCAGATTTGCAGCTCCTGCACTTGTTTGAGGGTCACTTTCTCAAATCAGCCTTCTGCCCATCACCTCCACCTGCGTGTGGGGATGAGTGTGCTCATGGCTGTGCGGGCACACACGTTTCCCATGTGCCCAGGCAGATAAATGTTGCATACTTGCTCTGGTACTTGACAGTTACCCCAGGGCTGTCATGTTCTTACCTGGCTCTGCTGTTTCTACTGGTTTTGTCCATGAAAGGGAGATTGACAGTGCTGGGAATTGGCCACCAGTCCCAGGAGGAATGGGTTTGTAGGTTCTTCTGGCAGCCTGAGCGTCTGGGATGCATCAATTCACAAATGTGGTAACAGTTTATCAGGGAATTGTGGTTTGGATTACAGCAAAATCCCAGAATGAGCAAATCTCTGTTTAATCTGGAGTGCTCTGTCAGCCTGAGTGTGATTTCTAAAAGAAAAAATGATTTTGCAGAAGTTCTGTGTGCCCTCTGGGAACTTTGTCCCAATTTAGGTCCCATTTGTAGTAATAAAGTAAAATACATCGGTGGTCGCTCCCTCCTTATTTTTTTTGCCTCCCTTCATTTGCCTTTTCCGTTGCTTGCTTTTCCTGGTGGTGTTGCTCAGTACTAGAGACTTAGTGTTGCCCGTTAGAGACAAGGTTTGAAACGAGAAGTTCAGTGGTCTGTTCAGCTCCATGTCCCACCTGGCAGGTTCGGGGGTCCGGGGTGAGAACCGGAGCAACAGGAACATCCAGGTGCATCTGCCACAGCCATGAATTTCAACTCCACCTTAAATCAAGGGCTGGGAAGTGTTTGAGCTATAATGCTTTTGTGAAATTGCCAACTGGACTGTTAAATAGCTGTGGTTTGTGTTACGAGGAGGAGATATTTTTAATGCATGGACTGGCTGTGCTGAATTCTAGCTGGTGTTTGGTAGCGCCAGGAGAAAAGCAGCCTTTCTCTACCTCTACCCCCAAGAACTGTACATTAAGCTGCAGGCTCCAGCATATGCAGATAAATGGGATGTGGAAGAGGCAAGTTGGCCTGATGTGCGCTGGGCTGATGTTGGTGGGAGCAGGGGGACATCCTCTGGGTGAGCTACAGCCCAGGGAGCCCTTACTCCTTATTGCTGTCCTTAGTGCCGTCCCTGTGAGCCTCGGCGGCCAGCCCCTGCGAGGGACAAACCCCAGACCTGGCCTGCAGAGTGTTGTTTTCCTGTGCTAGTGCAGATAGTACAAGGAGCCGTCATCCATGGCACTGGTGAGACCGTTTGAATACGAAACCCCACAGGGCACCTTTTGACAGGTCCCCAGCAGCTTTAAATATGGGACCTGCAGGAAGCTGGCGGTTTGGATAGTCTAAAGAAATTATTTGCCTTGCCCAGCCGCTGCTGAAGCTCATTGTGCATCTCTGATCTAACGCGGAGCCGGAGTAACCACAACATGAGCTAACAAGCAGCGAGCAGACACCCCACCTTCCTGGATTTTGCTGGCTGCTCTTGTCTGCATTATTCAAAACCTTTGGGGGATGTGATCTGCATTCGTTATGGCCAAGCAAAGGCACCATGGGATCTCTGATCCCCTTTGGGGGGAGATTACATGAGATTGCAGAGACTGGCAGGGAAATTGCTCAGAATTTCACCTATCATACCAAGTAGTGTATGTGTGGACATATATAGGCATGCGTGGCTCCCTGTGCTCCTCACCGGTGGATAGGGGAGATGGCTCGGAGCAGGCGAGCATGCGAGGGAGAGACACAGGGGTGGGTTTCTGCAGAAAAGATGCACCCAAGAGAAGGGCATGTGTGATACGGGCGTGTGTGTTAGCGAAGGTAGTGCTCCATCAAAGGGGAGTTAATTTGAGCAGGAGGTGGTGAAATGAAATGCCAGGCAGCATCTTTTTTTGGGGAAAGGAATTGGAGAGGAAGGTGGAGCATGGACAGATGGGGTTTGACTGTCTAAATCTTTAAGGAAAATAAGTCTGGAAGCACGTAGGATTCTGCTGTGAGACGCTTTACCTCACATCCCAATTAACACAAGCAAATACAGAAACTGTGCTGAGCACAAGATACATGTGTTGATATTTAATTATATACCAAAAGCCAGGTCTGTTAGAGCCGCTCCCGGGAGTAGGAGCACAGGCGATACAAAGTGTGCCGCAGTTAATTTAAAAATACTTTGATGAATTTATTAAAGAGGCATTGGATCCTCTCTTTGTCAGCAGCATGTGAGACAGCAGGTGGGTCCCGTGGGCAGGGAGCCCGTGCCACCACCTATGCGCAGCAACGTCCTGCCAGCCCCCTGCCCGTCCCTGTCCCCCTGCCCAGAGCTCGCTGGGGGCTGCCTCGTCCACCCCCCAGGCTCAGCTCTCTTTGCTGGGAGCTCTGCCATCAGTGCTGACACCGAGCTGGTCTGTTTGAGACTTGGCATTGTCGTTCCCGGCCCCGAGTGCGGCGTGGGCTTGCAGCAGAGGCGGGTGCCGTGTCCTGGCTCGCTGCAGGGACAGGCAGCAGCTGGGAAATGGACTGGAGCGAAACGTGGGGGCTGAGCCCTGGGGAATTGCTCTGTGCTGCAGGACTGCTCAGTGTCCCTTCGTGGTGGCACCCCACAGCTGGGACGGGACAGGCTTTAGCTGTGACCGCCCTGGCCCCGGGTCTCCTGCACGTGCACATGTGCCTGACTCGCATGGCTCTGCTTCCAGCCTCAGGTATCCTGAGCCCCCAAATGGTTTCCCAGCAGCACCAACAACAGGATAGAGAGATGATAACACTGCAACTATTTAGGCTGGGAAAAGCGAGCGGAGCTCAGATGACCTGCTGAAACAGCATCTGGGTAATAATCTGGGAGCTGCACTGCTCTCAGACTCCTTTATGTTTCCTGTTCGGTTTGCTTTTATTGGCCTTCCCGGCTTTAAAGGTGCAGGTTTCTCCCTGCATCTCCCAACTGCTCTACAACTTCTTGGAAGAAAGATCAGGGCCTGACCATTGCTAATTTAGTTTTAAAATGCATTCAGTACAAGGAACTGCAGTTTTACTAGAGCGTAAAGAGCACCTGTGCAAGCTCCTCTTTCATGCCTCCTTTTGCCTTCTACTCAAGCTTTTTGCTCAGGTATCAGCAGGGATCTGTGCATTATTTATTTATACTGCAGTAATACAGAGCAAATCCCTCCACCACTAGTGTGCTGGCTGTGTTCCCTGTACACAGCCCCAAAGAGCCTATACTAGGATGGAAATGAGGATAAACTTTATGTCCATTTTACAACTGGAAAAGGAGGATACAATGATGTGCCCGAGGGCATGCAAAGAAGGTTGCTGGAGCTGGGTTAGAAGGTCGTAGCCCCCAACTTCTCTCCTGTTGCAGGGGGAAGGCTGTCATGGCCCAGAGGTCTCCTTCCCCATCCTCTTGGGATGGGTCCTTGACCCATGGCTGAAACATCAGGAAGGGCTTAAATGTGAACCCATCCCAAAATCACACTGTCAGAGCAGCAGCATCTTCCAGTCTGGACTGGACTGGAGCCAGTGGCGTCATGGGCAAAGGCTTTGTATTGCAATCCACCGTGCTGCGCATCCCCCCGCGTTCCTCTGGCACTGGTGGCTGCTGCTGCAGGGACGTTCTGCAGATTCCCACAGAACGGTGCCTTCTCCAGAAACTTTCCTGGCTGTCTTTACTGCAGGAATCCAGATGGCTATTTTTCACACAATCTGGTCATGCTAGGCTCAGCTAGAGGTGAGTGCATCTCTGTGTGGAAGGGCTGGCAAACCTCTGCTCACATCAGGCAGGACCAAGAAACTTTGGGGGATTTGGATGCCTTATGGATGCTGCAGAGAGCTTTACCCTAAAGCGCAGGCCAAGCTGTGAGTCAGGTAACAGCAGCGAGTCGTTTCAGGCCAGCTTTTAGTGTTAAAGGAACATAAACCCAGTGCAGTTTTTTTACCTGGAAGCAATGTCAGCATCTGTGGCAAAGACGACTTAAAGACTACTTAAATGCACTATTGAAAATGGTTGGAGCCGGGCAGGGTGCGCGCAAAGCTGGACCGAGGTAGACAAGATGTCCTGGGAAGCTTCTTCTGACTCGCTCCCCATGCCTTCACCCTCCTTGCAGGCAGGGAGATGTTTCCGTGCAAGGGATGTGCAGGATGGGTGCCAGCCCCGGCTGCCCTCGTGCTACGGGGTCCTCCTGATGCTGCCTGGGGCGAGCAGTGCAACACATGGGAGAAGACAGGCTCTGCCCCTCCAAACAACCAAGCCACTTTTATTTTTCCATTAAAGGAGTGCACTGTGCCAAATTTGGGCTAATGGCACCTTTCACCTCCCCCTTGTCCCTGCTTCTCCCCCATGTAATCAATGTCCCTCTGCAGAACAGGGCGCCTTGCCTCCCTGCCGAAGAAGTAATTGAAAAAGTCGCAGAAACGTAAATAATTAAAGCTTGTTGTGGTGTACGGGGAGCATCCTCCCAAGTGTCTTGTTGGAGTAGGTTAATGCCAGCTGATTGATAGGCAGTTGCCTTGATCGATGTCCCTAACTCAGGGACGCTCATGTTAAAGTGGCAAAGCTGCTGTCAGTCCGTAGACAAAGGCTGCATGTTGTTGTCTACAATGAAACTGTGAAGCTGGAGACAGTCTCATGTAGGAATTAAAGATTTCGGGTGCTTGCTGTGGAAGAAGGAGGAGGTCTCGCTGCTCTGCTCCTCTCCTCTTCCTAGCCAGCTGTGGGATGTTGTCTGTCTCAGCTGGCTGGTTTTCACTGTTGCCGTGTAGCTCAAAAACTCAGGATGCACTTAAAGATTTTTGAGGATGGCAGTGGTTTGGATAGTGAAAGAAAAATGGAGGCTGTATTATCTGGCTTGCTTTTAAGCAGGCAGTGGAAGTGAAGAAGCCGTTTCCTGGATGAATACTGCCAAGCCTGCACCGCATCTGGGCAGTCAGCAGGTCCTGCTCCACCGACCCCAGTGCTGCCGCCTCGGCATTGCCTCCCGTATCGCTCCTCTAACACGGGCATGCAGATCACAAGCCTCCGAGCAAGAGACGGAGCCGAAACCCCGCGATAAACAAAGCATCTGCCTTCCGTGCCACGTGCAGAAGACAGGGCCTACAGATGCAGCCTGGATCAGTTGTGAAGGCTTTGCCCCTTCCATGTGTAAAACATCCAGAGCAAATGTAGAGTGACAGGAAAGGGGTCACTGGTCTGGGTCAGCGCTGAGGTGGTGGAGGAGATAATCAGACCCTTTTCCTTCTAGTTCAGTGGCTGCCAAAAACGCCGGAGCGCCTTACAAAAGTGCGGAGCCTAGCGAAGCAGAAGCACTCAGCTGGCCGTCGTTATCGAAGGCTGGCGATGGCGGGGAAGGAGGAGCCCCACTTCCACACCCCGGAGTGCCGCTGTGGACCTCAGCCCTCGCTCGCTTTGCTCTGCACCGCAGAGCGATGACGATTGGGGTTTGCAAGTCGGAGCGTGTAACATGTGCGTTGCCCCGTATCGCCTGAGAGGTGGCAAAGTTTTCCTCGTCGGATGCTTTTGTAAAGTGTTTTGCAGTCCCTCGGGGACTTAGGGGCATGTTGAAGCACAGCAGCCAGCTTGTATTAGTATTGCTGTTAATAAAACTAAATAGCATATATGCTCCATATGGGCCTGAGCAAAACCAGAAGACAGTGTTAAGAAAATGCTGCATTAAATTAGACAGCGCTAACGCTGCTATGAGGGTTTTTCTATCTAGCAGTCTCACAAGGAACATATTGATAGTTTGCTGCGGTTTAGTTCAAATCTTCCTCCCCAAATAAGGCTTTGCTTGTGATAGCATCATTGAAAAGGCTCCCTGCAGGGGCTATTTTGACAGTGTGATAAAATATAATATAGTAGATATCGTCCCATTTGCGATTTATGAGGAATTTTGTAACCTAAGGGGATTAATTCTATATCATGTTATGGCACATAGTATAGATTCTCTCCTCTTGCTCTCTCTTTGCATACATAATGAGCAAACCTTCTTATGAATTTGCTTGTATCTGAAAAATTTTGTGACTGGGTTTGAGCTAATCAGGTTCCCGTCTCCAGTATCTTTTCCTTGGTTTGTCCCCAGATGATCTCAGGGACCCACAGTTATCCCACTTTCTCAAAAGCACAAAATAAAACGCTTTCTGTGAAAGTTGCAATTGCTTTTGACAACTCGATGGCTCTTTGCAATTGGGAAACCACAAAAAACTGCCTGCTCTCCCCAGTTCAGCACCAGATCTCTGCTGCTTCGTGTCTTCCGTTGTCATTTACAGCTCTGCGAAGCAGATGTGAATGGTGTGAGTGAATGCAAGATGCTGATTTAGGAGCTTTGAGATATGTGGTTTTTAGAGGCACCTAGACAATTTAACAGTGAAAATCAATGGGACTTGTACGTTTTTGGAAATCTGTCTTTGCTCACTGTGCAAACAATCAACAACTTGAGATGGGAGATTTGTTCCTTGCTACCTCTTTCTGTCAGCTTTTATTTGCCTTCTGTTGCCCTTATGCACAATCTATAAGCCCTCCTCTTTTACGTGATTGTCTCAATTTGCATTTCCAGCAGATCCACTGACATTTGGCTGGACTCTGGGTGAATCACTCCTTGAAATTAGCCTGCATGTTGAGTTTGTTCTGGGAAGATAAGGAGGAAAGTAGCGGGGGGGGCTGGGGGGAATTATGCATGTGAAACTGCACTGTGAAATTAGCACCAACAGTCAGACTCTAGGCCAGCAGTATTTCTCTGGGATTTGTTTTGGAAGCAGAATTTTTTACCATGGGCAATAGACTCGTCTCCCTCACCCCGCTGGCTTCCAATCCCAGCACAAGCCCATCTGAGGAAGCCAAAGGATAAATTGTCTGCTAGCTTACTCTAAAGTTGCTCTGTAGTGCTGGCAATGTGATACTGAAGAGGAATTTTAATTTCATGCTGTGTAAGAAGAGTGCATGCAACAGTGGCAGCCGTATGGATTTTCATATGAATAGACGTACGTAGTATTCATAACAGGGTAGCAGTGTTGTCCTGCAGGTTTTCATTCTTCTTGTTTCTTTGCTGTTTTCACATTTCCCTTTGCTGTCCACCCATTCTCGCACTTGCTGAAATGGAAAGTATGTCCTTGCCAGATGGATGTACAAAGTGATGAGCCTGTTTCTCAGTTATATTGCAATTGGCTTCAGAGACCTTTTGTTGCTTTAATTTCTGTGCAATCCAAGTGCAAGTCTGTTTTGCTTGAGAGGGAACATTTTTTAGCCTTGTGCCTCTCTTGCTCGGCTTTGCGGGTATCTAAGCAAGAGCAGTTTTCAGACAGTAGAGCCCATTAATGCTTCTCTGTCTCAAGGGCACTCTAAAATAATGTGACTTAAATGGCTTGCTTGGTGGGGGAAGGCAGGTCGCGTGAATGGCCAATTTGCTAGCAGGGGATCCGCACGGACGGGGCGTGCCGGGCTGGACTGGGTACGGTTGATGCATTTCAGCCGTTTCTGCCTCTGAGTGCTGGTGGCCGCTTTAGTTTTCACCCAAGAGATAAAGTCATCTTGGTGGCAAAGAATTTGGTTTGTAAAATTATCTGTGTTGCACTTTTCTTGGGGGGTGTTTTGTTTTATTTTATTTTACAGTTTTTTATGTATATGTTAGGGAAGGAACCTGAAGTGATTTTTTTGAGGTTGCTGATCTAATACATTCTCCACAGCCAGAAAATTTACTTTAAATGAACTATTCCTAATCACATCTGTGAGGTGCATTGCTTTGCCGGTTTCCATGCTAAACTGGTCATTAATGCATCTGCACATCCCTGCATGTCCATCAAACCCAATCAGTTTTGCCAGTTAGGACAGGTGAATAAATCTGCCTGCCTGCAGACGCTGCTCTCTCTAATATCCCTGCGTGGTAGGAAAAGGCATGAATCAGGGAAATCCTTTTCCCAGCTGCTGAAGAGGTGTGTGCGTGCAACAGGAGATGAGCAGAGGAATACAAGGGGCTCGTCACTGCTCTCAGCCTCTCACTGAAGTTAGCAAATGAGGCTGGAGGAAGAGTTTGCAGCAATGCAAATGATTCTCGCTCCCATCCTCATCTTCTCTCTTTGACAGCTGCTGGCAGCATGTGAAGCTGAAGCCCAGCAGTGCCGGAGCTGGCTCCTTGCATTTCTTG
Source organism: Fulmarus glacialis (assembly GCF_000690835.1). Taxonomy (NCBI): domain Eukaryota; kingdom Metazoa; phylum Chordata; class Aves; order Procellariiformes; family Procellariidae; genus Fulmarus; species Fulmarus glacialis. Next base: position 104,165 of record NW_009203509.1, on the reverse strand, counting down.
CCAGCCAGTGTGAAAGATAGAGAAACCTGGCAGCGTCACCAGATGGACTTTGCTTTGCAGTCATTTACCATCCTGATGGGTTTGTCAGGGCACATCCTCCGCTCCAGTCCCACAACGTCCCTTGCTTTGTTCCTGCTGGGTGAGATGGGAGATGTTCATGCAGGTGAGGGGAGACGGCAGCTTTGGCTGGGGCCTCGCACCTCTGGGCTAACCCCGGTGACGGATGCGTCCCAGCAGAAACGTTACACACTTGAGGCATCTAGATTTAATGGCTTCCTTTACGGCTGTAGATTGATACAGCTGGGAAACACATTAAAGAGTTCGGCAGCAAAGCAGACCCATAATTAATAAAATACAGATTTTTCATTTGAAATCATTGCCCAAAATAGCTCACTAATGGAGGGAGAGCTATCTGTTGAGTTAAAGTGCCGAGTCTGCCCCTGCCTGCTGGCACGCTTGGTGCAGGTGTCCCTTCAGACAAGGGTCCGAGCTCCGCCGCTGCCCCCAGCACCCTCCGGGCACCCAGTGAGGGGGGAGCAGCCCAGCAGAGCTGCTATGGGGCAGGGGGCAACACCAAGTCTGAGCTCTGAAGAGCAAGTGCCTACCCGCTGCCGGAGCCTGGCTAAGTCCGGCAAAATCCAACCAGCTTGTGAGATCAGACATTTCTTGCCAAAATAAGTTAAAAGCACTTTGAAGTCAGTGAATTCACAGTGAGGTTAAACCCAGTAACCGCATGAGCTGCTACGCTTCCTCTGTCGAACGTGGTGAGCTCCACTGAGGGCTCGTTTCTTCTCCAGGGTACGTCTGAGAGATGTGCTCGTGGCCTGAGAAGGGGGAGGCTCGCTGCCCGCGCAGCCCCGGCAGGAGCTGGCACTGCTGCTCCGGCAGCCTGGCTTGGAGAGGCTATGAAGAAGCTGTTTCAAGTGCAGGTTAAGAGGGAAGCTAAAGTGACAAAGAAAATATCCCTTTGGCACTTGTAGAGGCTTTGGGATCCTCTCATAAATCACAGCATGCAGGTAGCCTCCAGGTGTGGGAGCGCAGAACCACAGAACAGTGCTAATGAGGCCACGGAGCATCCTTCCCAGCCCTTCCGAGGTGGCAAAAGCAAGGCGAGTGTGTTTTATCTTGCAGAGCCTGTGACTCTAATGACGGTGCAAGTTCTTCAGAAGGAAAAAAGGGACAGTCTGGGGAAAAGGACCTTCTGGGCTGGCTCGTTCCCAAAGATACAGGAGCGTACAAAGCTGCTCATGTTTCTTGCCTGCTAATTGGAGTTGGTTGTAGTTGATTTAGAAAGTGATGGCCTTAAGGACCTAAGATTGGTGTTTGTGTTTGTCTGGGATTAAATACAGATGGAATTAAAAGGAAAAAAACTTGATTCAAGAAGGAAGCTTTGATGGAAATAAATTCATGCTGGTAAGGAGAGAGTGGGTAGATGCTGCGGTCGCCTGGTCTGGGTTTTGGTAGCATTCCCGTAGAAGCGCTCGGGGAAACAATAAAAGGGTAGAGACAGAAATAGAAAGCAAAAAGATAAGTGGACTCTGATGAAAGAAGTCATACTAATAATGAAAACTGGAGGTTTTGAAGCTGCTTTAGAATAAATTTTCAAGGCATAAAACCTCTCAGGAGCAGACTCTTTGGAGGTTGGCTCAGCCATTTGGTTAAGTCACAGATCACAGGATTCCAGATGTAGAGAACAGGACCCGGCTCCCAGCCAGGCTTCCCGCTCTGCTCCCGAAGAAACACAAACTGCAGGAACAGGCAGTGAAATACCTGGTGTGTTGAAATTGCCAAGCCATGGAACTCCAACACCAGCAAAATTTGAGTCTCGTGGTTTTAGGTCACTGAAAGATTTCTTTGCAGCTGAGTGCAAACCATGACATAACTAATATATCATGACACTGACAAAATATGAGGCCTGAAATCGTTAGCAGATTATATTATGCAGATGTATGGATATGGAGGGGGCACTGTGTTAGTTCCGGTGCAATAGGAAGAGAAAGGCGAGAAGTAGCTCAGGTCCTCTGATAATACACAGTGGCATCATGCTATAGTTGCCAAGAGGCTGCTGCAGTTACCAGCACTCAGTCACTGGGGAAGTCTGTCCTGGAAGGTAGCTCCCGATATCAGTTCTGTCTCTTGGGTTTTTTTTGGCTCAGTTTATAGCTCTGACTCTAAAAGTTTTAGAAACATTTGATGCCTGGTCTCTTTTTAGTGAGAGCAATTCAATAACTTACCTTGTTAGAAACTTCAGGTTCTGGGGGCAGGAGGGTAGAAGCTGGTAGCCTCACAACCCAGTGTTGTCCTTCAAGTCACTTAAAAGCTGGCTATACGTAAGTTGAGCAGCTCTCTTTCCTTCCAACACCTCTTTCTGCCCCCTTCACCACCCCCTGACACTTCTTACCACCCAGCTGCAAATCTCCTGCGAGTGCTCATTAACACGAATGCAAAGACTCCCAAGACTCCTGGGTCTGTCTGGAGACACTTCCACCATTCTCTGGCGAAACGGTGGCTGAAAAAATACCCACCTCACTGGGATGTAGCTTTGATGTAGCTTCATCGCCTGTGAGCTGGTAGCAGAAGATGCTGGGGTGGCTGTTGCATATACCCAGCTGGTGTCTCAGTCCCAGCTTCCTGCCAGGCCGACCTGGGACTGTGTTCCCAGTTGTACGTTGCTGGATGTGCAATGGGGAAAGTGAGCAAAAAAAGGCAGCCAGCCCCCAGAGAGCTGCGTACAGCTCTTCTCGTCAGCTAGCGGCTCTCCACAGACCTTTAAGATGCCTTGCTTTGGGAACGCATGGGCGATGGAGAGAAGAATTTGTGTTGGATCTAAGGCAAAGAGACCACAGACCAGTCAACACACAGACTCATGTGTCGTTGGCATTCGTGGGGGTTTTGGCAGGAAGAATTTCCCTAAAGCTGACTAAAAGCTGGAATAATTACTATGAGACAGAAAAACATCCAGATCGCTGTGACCACTGACAACCACAATGTGCGAATGTGATATGCCATCTGGAATGCGTTAGCAAAAGTGTCGCCATCCGTGTGTTTGACTTGGTGCAGAAAGCATGATCAGAAAGGGAAGGGGTGAGCGCATTGCAGGTTTGGGTGGTTGTAAATGTGACTCGGGATGTGCCTGCAGGTTCCCGCCTCCTGAGCCACAGCGAAGAGGAGGGAGATGTGCAATTTCTATCATTGCCTTTTGAAACGTGGTCACCAGGCGCCTGTGTCGTGGTTTAACCCTGGCCGGCAACTGAGCCCCACACAGCCACTCGCTCACTCTCCCCCGGTGGGATGGGAGAAAGAACGGGAAGGGTAAAAGTGAGAACACCCATGCACACTCTCCCCCGGTGGGATGGGAGAAAGAATGGGAAGGGTAAAAGTGAGAACACCCGTGCATTGAGATAAAGACAGTTTAATAGGTAAAGCAAAAGCTGCGCACGCAAGCAAAGCAAAACAAGGAATCCATTCACCACTTCCCACCGGCAGGCAGGTGTTCAGCCATCTCCAGGAAAGCAGGGCTCCATCACGCGTAATGGTGACTTGGGAAGACAAACGCCATTACTCCAGACGTCCCCCTTTCCTCCTTCTTCTTCCCCCAGCTTTATATGCTGAGCATGACATCATACGGTATGGAATATCCCTTTGGTCAGTTGGGGCCAGCTGTCCTGGCCGTGTCCCCTCCCAACTCCTTGTGCCCCCCCAGCCTACTCGCTGGTGGGGTGGGGTGAGGAGCAGAAAAGGCCTTGACTCTCTGTAAGCACTGCTCAGCAGTAATGAAAACATCCCTGTATTATCAACGCTGTTTCCAGCACAGATCCAAAACATAGCCCCATATTAGCTACCATGAAGAGAGTTAACTCTACCCCAGCCAAAACCAGCACAGCCTGCGAGTCACGGGCTCGCTGGCCGGAGGTCCTCCGGGAGGCATTTAAGCAGTTTGCTTGGCTTGAAGTGCTGTTCCCGTGTAAAGGGAACGATGGCAAAGCACCAAACTGTGCCATATCATTGCTGCTCACTTAAATCCCTATTGATGTGTTGCCATCCAACCAGGAGGCTCTGTTTGCAGTCAATAGTTCATCTGCAGTGCCTTCCATGGAAAATAGTGTGTGTTTGAAGGGAGGGAGAAAGAGGAATTGGCTTACCAATGCAATGCAAGCAAGCATCTGGGCTTGCTCTCCTTAGGGGCTTCTCTTTAAAAGGAGCTTTGAGTTGATAAATTTTTGCTCGTTTTTGTATAAAGAAATCTCCCTGGCTTTGATACAAAGGAGCAGCTTGCTCTGCTCACTGCTGGTTTGTTTACAGACCATCCATATGATGAGGAGGGGAGAGAGGAGCAGTGCTGGGGAGACCAGAGCCTGGAGCCCAAACATGGGCAAAGCCAGGCACAGCCCCCTGCCTTTCATCAGCCCGTGGCCTCTGTCAGCATTAAGAGTTATAGCTGCAAAAACATATATGGCTGGCTCTTGCCTGCCACAGCATATAAACAAGTATTCTGTAAGAATTCAGTCTGCAAAGTTGAAGCTGTGAAATGGTTTTCAGCTTTCTCCTTACAGAAAGCGGGCTGGTCGTTTTGCAGTCTCCCAGGTACAGAAATTTGGCCTCTACAGCAACTTCAACTAAAACTAGCAAAACAGAGACTAATGCCTTTTTTCTAAAAACGGCCAACCAAACCGACAAAACCTTTGTAATATAGCATAGGATGAGGACTAAAGTCCTTCTTAGAGAGACCCCACAAATACTTCCTAGAAAAGTATCACTTTCAAATGTTGTATTTCAGGAGACTGTCTGATATTAAGTCTGAAGATGAAAGATAGAACTAGTTGAGACCTGGAGTAGTCTGTAATTTCTATCACAGGCGACTTTTAAAGACAACAGAAATAATTCACAGTGGCTTAAGTAGTTCAGATCCTTTTCTTTTTGCTGGGGCATGGATTAAATGGTTAAATGAAGGTATCTTTTAGTTGTGCTTTCTTGGTTTCCCTGCCTCCCCGTTGGCATGTACATCCCCGTTCTCTATTCCTCTCCCATCTGCTTCTGCTTCCCAAATTCCTAACATTTTACTCTTAAAATTTTGCCGCCTTGTATATGAACGGAAAAGAAAAATACCAGTATAGGCCATAAAGGTTCGGTGGCTGGGATGAATTTTGACCTACACCAGAAAACTCCTTGTAAGCTTTGCTGTGGTCTCCGGCTCCGGCAGGTTGTGGTGGCGGTGCTGAGCATTGCTCACAAGGCGACTGTTTCTCCATCAGCGTCTTAATTGTGACTGTCAGATCCTGAGTTTAGGCAGTTAGGGGTGGTATAGTCTTAATAACTTGGTGGCAATCACTTAAGGATGCAGATGGGGTGGGGGGACCACTCCAAAATCAGCGACTAGTGTGGTTCCTGGGGAACTGGTTGGCTTGTTTCATGACCAGCCCTTCAGGGACGTAACCGGAGCTTGGTGGAACAGCAGTTTCAGGGATATCAGACCTACTGCAGTCGTGAAACCACTTAGTACTGTTTAGGAAAGCAAGCCTGTAAGGATAGCAGAGGGGGAGTTGTTTCAGTGTTAAATTACTGAACCACACACACAGTATTTGCCTAACCAGCTAGACCTGAATTGCTGTTCAAACAGTGCTTTTCTGCCTGACGTTGGCAATCAGGGAGCTAATTACACTGGATTAGGGTTTTTCTCTTAATTACATGAAAAATTTAGCGTGGCTGATGTTCATGAGGCTGCAGGGGATTAAGGCGGAAGCCATGTGTTTATCTACAGGTCAATTATGGAAGTGAAAGCAGTAACGTAGCTTTGTCTCTGCCATCCGTGGACCCCAGCCTGAACCTATCTCATGATGTTGATTTTGGGCCATGGGCACGATGAGGGATTAGCTGTGCTGGCTGGTGTGTGAAGAAAAGCTGGGGCCTGGGGGAAGAGCTGCCTCCGTCCTTCTAGCGTGGTGTTTCACAGCTCTAGGGCAGGTCTGCTCCGCCTCATCGTGCAGAGGAAAGTACAAGCAAAACCCTTCAGCATGAAACCAGGCACGGGCTGGCTGGGTCCTGCTGAGGTGTTCAGAGTCACGCTGTGGAGCGATGTGCTGCTCGTACGCACCAGCACGCCACTCTTCGGTTCCAGCCCTTCCTCCTCCCGGTTTGGAGACTGCTAATGTTGCCGGTGTGCTTTGGCTGGGTCACCCCATGTTGTGACCATGGTTCTTGTGTTCACATGCCAATGGCATCCGTGACCTCCCGAGGAAGAGCTGTGGTATCAGCTTAAGTGTCCCCGAGGTATGCTGTGTTCAGCAAGCAGCATGGCCTTGGGCACATCCTTTCACCTCCTTTGCGACTTTTTTCACCGTGAATGAGGTGAAGAGGGAAGCCTAGAGCTCCTTGCCCGCCTGTCCCTGGGTGGTGCTGCCAGAACTGGGGCAAGGCTTTGCTCCGGGGGCTGCAGCTCGCTGCTGCTCTGCAGGGCTGTGTCACTCCCTGCCCACAGCGTGGCTGGAGCTGCAAAGTGCTGCAAGCGTTAGGCGTAATCCACCACTACTGATTGCACCGCCATCCTGACTGCTTCAGAGATTACAGGCAGAGCACCAAGCTCCTTCAGGTTCCCCCTTCTTCCTCAGCTGAACTTGAACTTTTAACTCTGAATTTGGGCATTTGAGGACCAGAGAGTTGATCCATCCATCAGCTTCTTCCTTTCCTTCCTCTCTAGCCTGATGCACAGCAGGGTGTTTTATGCTGTCCCAGGTCTGTGGTGTGAGCTTGATAGCTGCACCAACTCTCCTGAGATGGGGACAGATGCGTGCGTTGAGCCCAGCAATCTCCCTGCTGTGTTCAAGGCAGTGTTCAGCAGCATTACATGTGTTACGTATACAGATTATTCAGAGCCAGTTCATCTGCTTATCTGCTGATTAATTCTGAGATGCTGGAAAGGGTCTATGCCGAAGGCTTAGTGAGTTACAGTGCGGAGGTGGAAGAGGTTTTTGTTGTTTTTTTTTTTTATCCTTGATCTGCCCCAAGAATAGCATTTGAGAAGCAGCTCACAGGGACAAAAGCAGTCTTCCTCTGCGTGTGCCACACATGCTGGGAATGAGCTACCTCAAGCCTCCGTCTGCTGGAGACCGGGAGACCTGAGCGTGAATGAGCAGATAGGAAAGCATAAGGAGAGATTCAGCTCCCATGGATTTATACTTGTCTGAATCCTATCAGGAGGCTTTAATACTTCCAGTACAGGGCCCTGTATAAGCAAACGTCCTTGTGCAGTGCGCCAGCCCGGCAGTTCGTCATGCGTCTTGGTTCTGCGTCTTGCCTTTCCTGATGAAGCCACGCTTGGTCCAGCTCCCGTACGTCTGGTGATGAACAGGACCCAAACGCAAGAGCGTGAATCCCCTGGTAGGCAGTTAAACACCGATGAGCTGAGCTGCTGCGGTGCACAGGGAGGGGGGGAGAGCCGGGAGCTCTGTCGGCACGGCCGCCCGTGGTGCCAGCGCGGAGCTGCCCTCCGGGAGCCGTGGGGCAGTGCCAGTTTGGCTGTGGCTCTGCCCGTCCTTAAGTGACCTCGCTTGCAGGGCTGTCGCTTTAGTAAAATTCAGCCTGTATACAAACAGCACGGTCAGCCACCGGCTGGCGAGAGCTTTTGACTCCTTTGTGTTCTGGCCCGTTTCTTAACTTGAAAATACCCGTTTGCTATCTGCACCTCTACCTGCCCGCTGGGCATCTGCAGCGGTTGTAACCCAGGGGTGTATGATGCTCCCCGCAGCTGGCCGGTGCCTGGGACAGAGCAGCAGACGATGTGGGAGAGCCTCATTTCCTGGGGTTTAAGCTAAGCTGTGTGCTCTGTAATTTTCTCACATCCTCTGCCCGAGCAAGGTTAGATCTGATCAGTAACACATGACTGGTTCTGCATGCACAAGTGAAACCAAAAATATGCACGGCCTCCTTGTTCACCTGATCACTTCTGTCCGACCTAAAGCATTGCAAAACTACCAGGCAGGATTTCTCCACAAGTTTGTAAAACCAAAAGATAACAAAATTTAGAGTCGTTTACTTCCTTCTGGGTTTTGGCCTTTGGTGGCTCGCAGCTTGGCTTGTGTTGCAGCGTTCCCGGGAGGTGTTGGGAAGGAAGTCTAGGTAATTTGAAACATACTACTTACATGATGTTTTTGAAAAGGAAAGAGAATAATATTTCCTGAGGAACTTTTTGGTTCCCACCTGATCAGCTGGAAGTCCTGACTTGGGAGAAGCAGGCTTTTCATGTGACAGTTTTTGACAGTCATTTAGTTTTTGCCTCCTTGGGGAGAATCACAACTCGCTGCCGCTCATTTAGAGCAAACTCCACATTAGACTATCTTGTCTAAGTGGCTTTTTAGTCCATTTTACATGGCCACTCAAGGTCAACAAACCAAACTAAACAAGACCAATCCCTTCAGCTGTGAAATGTACTGCTGTAGGAGGATGATCATAGGGAGAGAGCTTGACACCGAGCTGTGGAGGATTATTCAGCTGGAAGGGCACAGGTGAGGTGTGGATAGATAACACAGATACAGTGCTATTTTGGGGACTTTGGTGAAGAGCTGCAAATGGTATGTGACAAGCAATTCTGAGCAGATACCCAGTACCTCTGTCGCCCTAAATAATACCAGCTCTGTGCTTCCTCTCCTATTTTCTGTCAGTCACAGAAGACTTAGAGAGGCTTAGCACCCTGTCCTATTTTCCTTCACTATGGCTATTGCTCTCTCCCCAAAATGCTACTCACAACTCCCTCCATCACTAATTGTGTCCTGCAGGCAGCAAATGTCGAGGCATGCCTCTCTTCTTTCCTTGTTTATGAGTCCCTTCAGGTGCTTGCTAACACCGAGCCCAGCTATGGGCTCAGGGCAAAGAGGAGAAAAAGCCGGGGTATGACCCAGGCATTTGTATTACCCAGAGGGCTGAAGGGCAGAGTGGGGTCAGCCTGCCCTCTGTGCAACCGGGGCTCCTGTTGCACCCAGCGAACCCGGCTGCGCATCCCTGCTAAAGACTGCTAGCCATGTAGAAGAAGATGCTTTAGGAAAAAAAAATCTCTGCCTGTTCCTGGAGCTGTCCTCCTCTTTGCTTGCCTGTGCTTTCATTTACTTCCCAGCTGCAAGGGAAGGAGCTGGATTAAAGCCGCACAAAGCGGGAGAAGCAGGGGTAAGTCAAGGAAAGAATGGCAGAGGCTGAAGGAGCACATTGCAGAAAGGTTAGCGTGCAGTGCCTTGTGATACAGCAACACCTACCTCGTTCCTTTCTCTTGGAGGCCAACACTTAGTCTCTTTGATTTCCTTGCTCAGTGCCAAAATGTAAAGCCTGCAAGCAGCAAAGTGCTGCTAACTTAATGATTCCCATTTCCCAGAGAAGCACTGAGCCATCTTTTTAAAAGTAATACGGGAATGTAAAGGGAGAAGGGTGCTCATTGCTGAACAAAAGAAAAGGGAAGTCATTGCACATTGTGGCTCTTTTTTAGGGGACAAATTAGAAGTGAATAGGTTTTGTACCATGCTGCAGACATGCCCCGAGCTGTCCTGGGGAGTAAATCCACAGGATGCTCTCGAATGTTTCTGCCTTTAATGGGTTGTACTTTGATGCTGGTGGGAGGTGCAAGGCTGATAGCCCTGAACCCCCAGCAATTGGCTCTTTGCAACAAATACTCCAAAAAAAGAGCACTGCTCCTTTGCAGTGCTCCCTGCCTGGCAGCCTGATCCCTGGAGCCCTCCGAGTTAATAGTCTCTACCTCCTGCTTTTGAATTGGGCCCTCTTCTACGCTGGCTTTCCTGAATAGGAGAGAAGGCAATCTTTCGGGCATTTCATTCAATCATTTTTTTCATCTCACTACTGTTCTTAGCTAAGCTAGGTCTGGTCTGTGCCATGCAGTGGTTGGGTCGCGGTGTGGCTTTGCACCGATTCACTGGGGCGTGCTGAGCCTTCCCGAGAGGGCAGGGGTGGGAAAGAGCTTCCCCCTGATGGGAATCACCCAAGTGCTGGGACTCAAGGAAAAGACAATGCTGCCAGTTTAAAGCACCATCCAAAGAAATACGACCTAGCCAGCCAGTCTACCCAAATCTGATTGTAATGAATCCATCCCCAGAAGAATACTACTTAATTAATTAGCAGCTCATTTGCATGAGGTGGCACATTATTAAAGTTCTGCTGCTGCAAGTAGGGCTGTGACAAGGTGTGAGCTGACAGCTTTTCAAATAAAAAGTCTTTTAAAGGAATGATCTTCTGAACTGGCAGCTTTGTTCTAAACGAGCCTCTCATGCAGTAGTAAATTAAAGACATGGGGGCTGCTGATTAGTCTCTGCATGGTGCCTCTGCACCATCCTCCCTGTTTTATCTCAGAGGATCAGCTCTCCAGAATGGTGAAGGGAGAAGAAGGATGGAAGAAGGAAATAAAGGCTTAGGAGAGAGAGAGAACAGCTTCAGTGGCAATCTTCTCTAAAGGTTTTGTACTGGTACCTGTTAGGATGTCTGAGCTGCAGCTTCAACCCGGGAATTGGCTTCTGTCACCTCCAGAAGCCAGCAGAGAGGCAGCAAGGGATCCCCCTCCCAAGCTCCTCTTCCCACCTGTGAATGGGAAGGACTGTGTTCGCGGAAGCTCTTTTCCCTGCGGCAGATCCGAGTGCCCAGCCTCCTCGGTGCGCTCCCAAAGCAGCACCTTGAACGTTGGTGTCGCAACTGGTTGCCGTCAGCCAGGGGACACGTGGGGTTGCTGAAACAGCCAGGATCTTTGGTACGATAGCCTTTTGACTGTGCCTTGAGCTTTAGCACAGAAGGAGGGGTGGGTTTTTCTTTGTTTTGTTTTGTTTTTTAAAACCTACCTTGCCTTCCTTGTAGATGGGTTCAAACTCTTTGAAACGGTAAGATTGAAAGCGTTCGGGTCTCTCTGGTTTAGTTGCATGTGCTGATTCTGGGCAGGCTTGCAGCCCTTCTGTCGCACAGGGCTAGGAAGAAAGCCTTGCTCCTAGGAACAATTCTCCACCCTTAGCGCTGCAGATGCGGGAAGTGAGAGTTAATTTGGGTCGGTTTGTTTCCTGGGTTGGCATTTTCTGCTTAGCAGCATATGTGGGTGCTAGTGCTGCAGACTACAAGCCCCCCCTCCCTGCGGAGCCACCTGGGACCCCGGGGGGTTTCTCTGTGCTCTTCCCCAATTAGCCCAGCGGTTCCTCTGACTCGCTCTTCCTCTGGGGAGCTGCAGATTCCCAGGTTGTGACTTTGAACACTTAGCTAACATTTCCCAAGCAGAAGAGATGGGAAACACATGTGGGTGTGAAAGACACATACATAGAGACATTTTTGACATGAGTATTGAATTCGCAGAAACCTCAGATCTATGAATAATACGGGTCATGAAGCTTGATCAGAATAAACTCAGGCTCAAACCTACCCTGCATTGGGCATGTACAGCTGCTGGCCCGCGTTACCTCCTGCTCCCCAGACCTGCGGCACGGCGCCTGCTTCCCTCTCCCCCCGTCCCCTTTTGAAGGTATAAACTGAGGCGGAGGGTTGAGCGGAGGGTACGAGCATTTTAATCTGTTGGGAGAGGTGAGATCCGAGTGAGACAGGGACAGAGAAGGTCTGTCTCCTTGCACCTGGAGCTTCCCTTAAGTTCAGGGAGGGGATGGAGGAGGAAAATGTCTCCAAAAAAGGGGATTAGGACTCAGAAAACATGAGCAGAGTCTTGGCTTTGCACTGCCTCGATGCTTTGTCTGTATTGTGCCCAGCAGCAGGAGGGAGAAGTTGGGACGCGAGGCTCGTTTGCTTGGATGGGGCTTTCATGATGCTTTGAAGTTCAAATGGAACAGTAAATGTGAACACCAGGACTTTGCAGAGCAGCGTTGTCTGTGCGGCCCTCGCTGGAGGGGAGGGGGGAGCTGTGGAGAGAGTTTGGGTGCTTGCACCAAAGTGCCAGCGACTTACCCACTGCTTGTTATTGCCTCTTGAAATTGAGTCTTCAAGCAGTGTCCGGGGGCAGCGTGAGATGAGGTGCCGATCGGATGCCACTGGGCTGCTTGATGCTGGTCCCACCAGTTCATTCCCTTCTGTGGGGCAGGGGCCGGACCTGCTGCCCATCGCTCTGATGGCCGCAGCCGCCCTGCTCTAGGCCTCTCTCTGGCACTTTATAAAAGAAAGATCTGTGTGTGCGGAAATTTAAGGAATGGTCATGGTACCGGTAGGCAGTGCTCGAGAAAAACCCTCTCGGTTGCAGTGCAGCTCCAGCGCCTGTGTGCCAGCAGGGCTCACTGAAAAGAGCTCTTTGCCAAACTGATTTTTCTCCCCAGCTGATCCTGTAGAGTTTTGTAAGGGCAACCCCAACGGGGATTAGTGAGTGTATTTAATGTTTAGTCAGACAGTGTAATTCTGGAAAGGATGGATTTTCTCCTCCCTCGGAGACCAGATCATTTGGTCTTGAGGAGCTGTTTTGCTACAAGCCATTCAGCATGACAGCATCATGACTTTCCAAAGTGAACCCATCTATCGAGGCTTCCCCGTGCTATTTTTGGGGTAAAAATAAAGGTGATGCCCACCGTGACAGACGTATTCTATCCTAATTTGGGAAAAATGCATAAAGAAGATGTGACAGGAGAGAAAGAGACTGGGATATGAGGGAGCCTCCAGGTAATGAAGTTAATTGGATATGCTGATTTGAATTGAATGTGCATGTAAGGGTTGTCATTAACTTCCTCATGGACATATCTATGATTTTACAGGAAAAATACTTCATAGGATTACTATTTCACTTTAATTTCAAGGGGGAGACTTCCCACGTGGAGAGCAGTGAGCTAAGTCACACTCCTGGTGCTCCTGCCTGCCGAAGATGTGAGCAGGGAAAGCCAGTTCTTCGGGGCTGGTTTCTCCTCCCGCAGATGTTGTCATTAACTTCCTCATGGACATATCTATGATTTTACAGGAAAAATACTTCATAGGATTACTATTTCACTTTAATTTCAAGGGGGAGACTTCCCACGTGGAGAGCAGTGAGCTAAGTCACACTCCTGGTGCTCCTGCCTGCCGAAGATGTGAGCAGGGAAAGCCAGTTCTTCGGGGCTGGTTTCTCCTCCCGCAGATGGAGACACTTTTGTTCAGGCAGGGCCCCATGCATCTGCAGGAGCAGATTCAGATCCCAGATCTGCTACGGACTGGCTGTACGATCCTCAGCAAACCACTGGGCTTCCCTGTGGTTTATTAATGACTTGCAAATGGCTCTGACCTAGCTCCCCAAGCACCAAGAGTTAGATGTTAGCAGTGCTCTGAGGGAGTCTAAGGGGTACTTTACTCCCAGAAGAATTTCACAGAGGGTCTGAAGGGCTCTTGGAAACTTCTTGTAGAGAGATTTGCAATTTCTATTCTGGATTCTCTCCTCCTAAAGATTGCTGTGCTTTTTTCTCTCTGGCTGTTGGAGGCAGACACCAGCATGGTTAACCCTGTAAAATGATACTGTGAGAAAGGGTGTTCGTGAGGGGGGCAGCAAAAGTGGCAGGTCATTATGTGCATCTCACCTCCTTTTTTAGTCTGGTGTGAATGTAGAATAGCCCGGTTTAATTAAATCGGATTAGCAAAAGTAAATCCTTTCTGCAAAGACTACTTGGCAGAGGCACACACAAAATCTGGATTGATATTTAGGGAGCTGTTATTAGGTCCTGTTGTTAGGGAGCTTTTGCATTGCTGAGTCTCTTACTTGTGGAAACTTTCTTTAGTACCGGGTCTATGTAGGGGAAACCCCACAATACCACAGACAGAAAGCGGTGGGGAAAGGCTATTTAAACTATACTGCACTCCAGCCTGATTCAGAAACCTGCTGCCAGTAACAGTCTTTCTGCTAAATTTCCAGCACTGAAGCAAGAAATCCATCCTAGAGCTTTATGGGAAGCTTTAATGGGAAATGCCAAAGAGCTGAGATATGCAGACGTAAATGGCAAAAAAGTGGCAATTCTGCAAAGATGCACCTTGGCAAGCAAAGGCTGCTCCTGGTTGTCTTTGGTTTCTATTTCAGGCAGTAGATGCAGTAACGCTCCAGTGCACATTCCCAGAGCTGATACAGTTCTACTCGAAACGTCCATTTTACACAAATGCAATGTTATTTGATAGTATTCACCCTGAAGGGCTAGAAATCCTAGCATGAAAGGAGCAGTCTTAAGGCTCCAGGGTTGACTGGGCTTTTCACTTTGTCACGTTACATACAAAGATAAGCAAATTCAGCCAGTGCCTTACAGCTCCTGGCCAAGAGCATCATTTCAGGAGCCCATCCCATACCTCCATGGGCCGTTTCACACAGAGGGGTGCAGCCAGCAGCGAGGTGCTTTGGGACCCATCTCCCATCAGGCGCCTGCGTACGTGGGGAGAAGCTGCAGTTCTTGAGGAGTTAACGGGTGGCCTTGCATCTGGGATCCAAGATGGGGAATCAGCCCCTTCATGCATGGACTTATTCAGCTGTTTTTTCTGGCACCAGGCATTTCATCATGAGTCAGCCTCATTGAAACACTCGTAATGAAAACAGACAGGTAATTTAATCATGGAAAGTTCCTACAAAGAGATGCAATGTCTTCTAATGGGAGCCTGCTGGGGGGAACTGGAAGGGAATCCAGATGTATCTTAGCTCTGGTACAGGCTGGGTAAAATACCTAATACAAACTTTAGTACAATAGGTATGTTGGAGCTTCACATCGTATTAGATCCTCGAATGGCTCGTACACTTACCGCCACGGGTGCTACACTGCAACATATACGTGACACAATATGGTATTTTGCTAATCTCTTAAGATAATGCAGAGCTTATGCCTGCAGTCTGTGTTGTGAGGATATTAGACACATAAATCTGCGCAGTGCCTTTGAAGGGCTGCAGTTCCCTGAATGGAGCAGCATTCTGCTCCGTCACGTGGGGTGTTTTGCTGGCCCAGCGTCCTCTGAGCCAGGGATGATATTTGGATTTGTGGATTATGTTGTTTAGGCACTTTTCAAGCCATATTTGTAAACATACATCAAGAGTGATGGACGAAAGCGCTGTATCTGTCCCAGACGACTTCCCCAATTCGCGTCCAAGTGTGCAAGCCTGCGATCTGTCCTTCCAGTCTCCGCGGTCTCTCAGGTGGTCTCTGATCCTGGACACCCCTGGTTTCCATTGCACCGATGTGCTGCTCCCCTTACCCGCCTGCTCCCTGTTACACCGCGCTCCCACCCATTCCGACCTGCACCGCTTCCCTCCGTGTCTTCCTCCTAAACCCTTCCCGTGTCCCATCATCGTGTCGTGAGAGAAGAAAACCTGGTAGCATTAGGGGGCCGTAAAGAAACACGACCGCCAGCAGCCCAGCCCCGTCCCACTCCTCCCCTCTCCTGCGTGGCTGTGCCTGCAGCCTGGGCGCGGGGGTGAACCCAGACTTGCAGCTTGGTACCACGGCGCTGTTCTAGCGATGGGTCAGTAGTGGTTTGGCGCTGGAAGGGCACCCGTAAGTTAGGCAGAGGAATTATTTCTCTCTCCAAACATTCAACAAGAAGCTTCCTGCTGTGGAGATGATCCCTTTCTTCTTCCGTGTTCACAGGAATCATCATTCTTCTCTGACATCATCATTTGTTGTCATGGAAACCAAACCCTCAGGAAGAGATGCAGTGGAGCATCCTGGTGTCAGTGGGTGCTTCTTGGGCACTGTGCTCTGGACGCGGGGCTGGGGGATACCCGGGTGGGTGTAACACACACCACAGCGTGCGGGACGGGAGAGCAGCCGGCTCTGCTCTCCTCTTGCCCTGTGGTCTCTGAGCAGCGTGGAGCCATCTCACCTCGACAGGCTCGCTGAGAGACCCCAGGCTGCTCCTGCCTGTGGGGGAGGCAGGAGGGTGCAGGCAGCCCCCAGTACCCTGTGCAGGGCTCCGGCTGTGTCCCAAGACACCCGTGCCGGGCACAGCTCCAAGCACTTGTCCAGATTGGAGGAGCCATCACGCACGTGGTGCTTTCTCCAGCCCAGAGCCACAATTCCCAGTTGGAATTGGCCTGCACAAGGCTTGTCCAGTGGTATCTCTCTTTATTAGCCCTGTCTGACCTCATTACTAGAAAGAAGCTCAATTTAACGAGCTGCTGGTGCCCCGAGGGAACTCTGAAAAACAGTTGTTTTTCACAAAGGCTGCTGATCCTTCATGTCCGGCGTTTCCATTCCCGTTTGACCATTAATCAGGTGTTTGCATGGAAGCGGCTGTGCGTCCCTGACAGCCCAGTGTCCCTGCTATTTATTCCTCAGGTGATTTTGCAGCCTTGTCCCTATGTCCGTGGCGCAGGCTGGTGCCAGAGATGGCAGTGGTGCATGTGCAGGTGGTGGCTCCAGAGGCAGCGCTGGGTTGTTTGGGTTTGCAACACCCAGCAAGGCACTGGTCTCATACTGGTCTCAACCTGCCTGTAGTTCTCAGTATTTCATGAAGGCAGTGAAGCATCCTGATCTGCACAGGTGTAACTAAAGCAGGATTTGACCTTCTGCCCTTTTTTTGGATTTTCCTTTCTGAAAGTTCAGGGCTTTTGAGCCAGGCTTGGGCTGCCTGCTTAATCCTGCCAGAGGCTCCCTGCATTTGGCCATGGGTGTTAAACCAGACCCCTCAGATTCACACCTGGTGTTCTTTCATGTCACTAAAAACTCAGAAGGTAAGGAGAAAAGAGAGAAATCCAGAAAATAAATGTGGGTGTGTACCCAACATGTCTTTACATGGCAGGAGGCATCAGGGCTCTTTCTAAGAAGAGGATTTATCTGGAAGAGGGTGCAGGGAAGCATCTCTCCTCTCTAAGGGTGAGATATCCTTGTATTTCCAGCTGGGCTGGCACATTTCTCAGATAAACCTTAAGATGCTTAACAACCTGCTCTCTTACCTCCTGGCGACGTGAACCAGAAAAAATAGACATCCCTCTCTGCTGCTCCGTCCTGCCTCTTCTGAAGGCTTAAACTTGTCCAAAGCCGGTTCTTCGTGCCTCTTCCTCTGTACCGCAGCCAGGCAGGGAGTAACTGAGCAACGAAACGGGATGCGGCAAGACAGCTCGGCATGCGGCTGCAGCAGATGGCATCTTTGCGATAAGAGATTTTTCCAGGGACAGGCAGTCCCCTGTGCATCCCTCTCCTCGCAGGGCAGCGTGCACGTGCTGCACACACCCCACGTGCAGAGCGCATTCCTGGCCCCGTCTAACAGCATCGCTGTCGCTGTGAGCCACGGGGCCGGCTGCGGCTCCACCGAGCCCTTGGCTCGCCTGACGGCTCTGTCTCCCTGCCTGACGGTTGCCAGTGTTTTCAGCTATCTAGACACCATGTTGCAATCAAATGGCTATTCAAATATGCAAATCCTGGTAGGAAAGGCAATGTAAATTGTTTGTTTATCCTCCTCCCTTCCCCTTGCACAGTCCCCAAGGCCATAAATTATTAACTTTTGGAAGAGATGGCATATCCTCAATAGCAGTCGCTCCTGGCAGGAATGGGATTTGTCACAGCTTGGGCAGGTTTTCCTGCAGGAGCAGGGAGTTGTCTTTTGGTGGGGTGGATGGATACTGAGAGCCCATCAAACCGAAC
>NW_009203509.1:48290-86603 GCF_000690835.1 Fulmarus glacialis | reverse complement strand
AAAAAAAGCCATATGGCTGCCGTGTTAGTTCTCTGCTCGCTCAGCAGTACGGGCTGGACTGGGTTCGCCTTGCTGAATCCTGCAAATTTGAAAGTAATGGGATGGCAGCAGCATCTCCAAATTTTTAGGCAGAGATGGTATTGTAGGAGGCTTCTGTGGCAGCAAGAGGTGATGGAGACTGTCTGAGTCTCATTCTGTGTGCATCTGGAGAAAAAACCATCTCTGCTGTAACTTGGTTTTGTTGTGCTGCCTGTGGAGTCTTGTGGTCTTCTTTCAGGCTTGTTTTGGAGAGAATCTAAAAAGTTTACAATCTTTGTTACTCTCGGACACCCATGGTCAGTCATAGCACACTGACAGTTTGTGTGCTCCCCTTGCAACCGCAAAAGTTTCTCATTATTTCTCATGGATTGGGGAAATCACATCAACTTCAGTGGAGAAGGAGCCCTTGCTTTAACTCCTGTGTATGCATGTTGCTTGCCAGCTCTTTGCTCTGTCTCCAGCTTGCGAGCCGAGATTTTGAATTGGATTCCTTTTCCTACCTTGTCCTCCTCCCCTCACCCCCCCCAACCCCCAAAATAAAATCGGAATTTGGCTGCTATGAAATCACCTGTAATCTGTTTGTGCTTCTTCCAGATCCGAGCAGATGGTCCTCCCCATGGTGGAATTCAGTATGAAATGGTGACAGTTTTTAAGGACGGGAGCCCAATCCTTCGAGACATGGCCTTCTCCATCGATCAGAAGTATCTGTACGTCATGTCGGAGAGACAGGTAAGACATCTGCTTCTGTACCTCCGTGGTTGTGGCTTCCTTCCATAAAGAGCGTGTTGTTGGAGCACACGGAGCTGAGGTTGTGTGCTGAGCCCCACGGTGCGGAGATCGGTACGGGTAGATGGAGCACGAGCAGAAGCTCAGTTTTGTCTGCCTCTGACCAGAGGTTGAAATCAGTGCACAGGGGAGAGAGTTGTGCCTGCTTACTCTTGTCTGCAGGCGTTGGAAACTGAGCTGAGCTGCTGCGGAGGAAATGTGGTCCAGGGCTCTGAACCATCCCTGCCTAGGTAACGAGATCCTGAGCCATGAGCGTTACTGATTCACTCCCTGCTGCGAGGTTGGCAGGCTGTGGGTTTGTGTAGCTTTGTCTAAGCATCCTTTATGATGGCTTTATTTTTTTATTTATTTACCGGTATATTTTAAGTGGTTGTGAGTGAGTGATGCTAGTACACAGAGGGGAGACCAAGCGTGGTGTGGTAGGTGCTGTGCAGGCAACGTTAACGCTGAGCCTGCGCTGTGCCATCCATTGCCGTGCTGGTTCTGCTGCCGCCCGGGAGGTGCTGCCCGCCCCGGACCAGCCCTGCCTGCAGGCAGCTGCGCGGGGTGGGTGCTGGGCTGCTGGGTGAGCCTCACCCCCGGCATAGCGGATGTCCTTTCTTGGCTCTGTGTAACCAAGAACAAATCATGTAGTCTTTACCATAATTTCTCCTTTTAAAAATGGGAGTGGTGTTTTCCTGTATTATACCATGGTATTACAAGGAAAATTCATTAGTGTTTGTATAGCTTATAACGTAGAGGAGGTGTGAATACATCCACGCGTTCACGGTGCCTTGACCAGGGCAGACCGGTTAACAGACATCAGTCCTGAGCAGCTAAGTCTGCAGACTAGGGACAACTTCTCATTCCCAGGAGGCGATTTCTTTGGCAACGGTTTCATCACACAAACTCTTCTCAGGAGACTGGCAAACCCACGAGGCAGGTCTCGGAAGCGAGAGCCTTATCTCGCTTGGCATCCGCGTGAGCCATCATGCAGCATCCCAGAGGGAGAACCTGGGACTGGGTCACTGCATCGCAGCTTGTGCCGGTGTCTCTGGGACTCGCCACTGTTTACTGTCCATGCGGCCCTTCCTCTGAGCAGGATAAACTCGTGCTCTGCAAAGAGGGACCAGACTGTAGAAAGCAAAACCAAAATTATTATGATGGGAATTTATGGCCAATGGTCCACGGGAGTCTGTTGCTTAGGGGAGCCAGCACAATGTAAATAATCTGGGACCTTCTGTTCTTCTCTGAGACAAGAAAACACACGAAGTCCCCACCATTAAGCCAGACTTCTGGGTTCACTGACTCTGTTGAGCATTTTATTGGCTATTACTCACGACTGTGTAATTCAGATTAATAGAGCTGGTGCCTTGTGGGTGGTGGAGGCAGGAGAAGGGTTGCATCTGAAGATGTCTGGATGCTATTAAATTGTTCTGTGTTGAGTTAACCCTCTGGTCGCTAACAGCTTTCCACGTCTGCTGGTAAACAAGTATCTGTCCTCCCTCCCACCTGCTCTGAGTGAGATGCTATGGAGAGGTATCAGTGTGAAGTGCTCGAAGATCTACTGGTGGAGGTAGGGAGCGAGCAGCTATCGTAACAGCTCGCCTTGCACTAGGGAGCTTACAGCTCCTCCCAAAGCCAGCAAAACTGTTTTGCTAATCTTCAGCAAAACAAAAAAATTGGCAAATACTTAGCTTGGTTATAAAGTTATTTAAAGCCAGGGAATAAATACTTTAGAAGAGTGCAAAGTCTTCTTCCTGCTAAAAGACTAACTGAATGAACCCCTGTGGTTAAAGAAGGCATTATATGCTTGATATAGCAACTCAGTGATAGAAACTGCCATGAATAGCCACAAATTTAGGATCCCATTCCAGCTTGGAGTTGGATTAGATGGTAATAATGAGGATCTATGCAAACTCTTGAAATCAAATTATTTTATTAAAATGTTAATGTTGTGGTCATTTTCCCCGGAAGCCATGTGCTCCTCGTGCTCATGCCAGGGAGGAAACGATCCAGCGTGTATCTCGGTTGAGGAACTGTTTTCCTTAGGAGGAAAATCCAGTGGGAATGTCTCCAACTCATCTTTTATGAGGCGAGAGCGTCTTAATATTCATCAAAGTGCTAATTTGCTTAATTGTGAAACAAAAAGATGTGAAGAGAATTAGCAAATAATAGAATATTCCTGGAACGTTAATTCTGTTTCCAGCCATGGCTCTGGCAAAGCACTCGCCTTGGGGGAGGCTCGAGGAGCAGGGGGATGCGGTCCCTTGTTCCTTGCTGGACTGACTGTAGGATTTGCCTTTTGCCCTTGTAGAGATGCATGCTTTGGGTCCAGAAGGTCCCGGCATGCTGTTACATATGGATTTTGTCAGCTCCTGTGACCCCACTGCCCTAATCCTGGCAATGTGATAGTTCAGCAAAGTGGAGGGGAGAATATATTTTTTCCTAAGTGCTATATAAAGGAGCCAGATGATTGAAAAGGGGTCAGTACCAAGAGGAGGAGAAAGGTCCACCAGCTTCAGAGGGCTGAGGCTATAAATGGTGGGAAGTGCCCTCAGAGTTACTGAGAATATACAAATGTCTTCTGAAGTCTTGAAATCTGGAACAAAATGAAATTCTGCCATAGTAAAATGACATAAGAGCAGCTGTTCTTAATGTTGATCTGCTGCATGTTAACATACTGGGGGAGGATTGTCCAGAGCCTGTGATTTTAAATGTCTGCTGGGAAAGAAATAGGATAATTGCCTATGTCAAAACACATCTTTCAGAAAATGGGGTTTTTTTGTGGAATTCAGCTAAGAATCCTGTGCTCCCCAATACTGATCGGTACAGGTCTTGAGCTCTCGTGGCCGTGCTGTTCGGTACAGACCAGCAATGAAACGCGATGCTCTGTGTTGGACTGATCATGCTGAATAAACTGAGATGTGTGGATGCTTCCCAACAAAGAGTAGATGTAACACTTAGGTATGAAGCCCATCTTCCTTCTGTGCTAGCAGCAGCTAGGATCAGCTTTATGCTGAAATGCATTAGGGAGAGTAGTTGCTTCATCCTAAAATCTGGAGTTGTGGTTGTAGGCACAGTCCTTCCCCACTCCCCCTGGCTCCTGTCCCAGCCCTGTCTGTGCCTCGCTCCAATTATCCGCAGTCCTTTGGAGCTCTCCATGAGCCTTTCATGTTTCATTGCCAACTTCTTCCAAAGCAGAATATTTGACATTTGATTTCACTCCCACAAAGCACAGAAGCAACAGTTGCACAGCCCAGTCCGGGGGAGAGAAGGATAAAGAAACTTTGCTTCCAGCCACTTATTCGGAGTTCTTTACCCACATGATTTAAGAATGCTTATTAGGAGCTTTTGCAGGCTCTCTTCCCACTGCACCTGGTTTCAAATAGCTCTTATGGCAAAAGAGAAACGATTCTGACCCTGTCTATTTAAAGCAGAAATTCATTCCTCAGCGTTGCTCTAGCAAGCGAACATCATTTCTGCCCACGAGCTGAGCAAGGCTTGGATAGCGCGAGATGCTGCTGAGACGCGTTGCATTAGCGGAGCTGCGTGGGGTGCCAGGACGGGAACGGCAGCGGGGCCGGGGAGCGGGGCTGCCAGGCGTTGGCAGAGTTACGCCATGCCCTCCGACCGAGGTAGCAGTAGGCGCTGCGGGTGGGTCGGTGTTGGGAGGCACCGGCACAGCTGTGGCAAGAGGACTTGCACCGTGGCTCTTCTCAGCCGGTGCCCAGCGTGAGCTGCCTCTTGTTTTTCACGGGCAGACAAATTCAATTAACAGTTTCTATCAGGAAAAAGAGCACAAAATAAAATATTGAAGTGGAATCGGTAGCGTCGCTGTCGTGACGGGCTCGTCGGCTGCTTCGCTGACCTCCGCTGAGCCTGGTGAGACATGAGGGGGCAGCCAGGGCTGGGAGCCCCCAGCAATCAAGCAGCAGGCGAGGGGTTAATGGCAGTGCAGGGCAAAACCAGTGACAAATGTCGCAGGGCCACCAAGAGCCCCCAGATTAAAAATCTTCCCATTTTAATGGTGAGTCTGTCAAGGAGCCCACACCAACAACCCCTGCATGTGCAGAAAAGCTCCTCCAATTTCTTGCTTTCAGAGGGAAAGACTGAGGCTTACAGGAAAAGTCCTGGTTGTATTGAGAAAAAGTGGCTTTATAATTCAGTCCTGAAGCATTAATTGTCTGTGCATCAGGGAGACGGTAGGTTTTTTTAATGTATGAAGGCTCAGTGCATTTCAATTAAATAAACCCTGTAGGACAAGAGCAATTCTATGACTCCAAGGCTGCAACCCCTTTTTACTGGCTGTATCTGCTCTCTGTGCAAGTTCAGACTGTCGCAGCATTGGTTTCACATGCAGCAGGTTTGACTTTGCTCCCACGTACACCTTCAGCAATCGAGAGCTAACCCTGCGAGAGATGGTGGGCATACTTCAGCACGGAGATTATATAAGCGTCAGCGAAATTGGGGCCAAAGATTTTTGCAGCTCTTGATAGAAGAACAAATTTTGTTATTTTTAATCTGGGAGTGAGCGGAGGCTCAATCAAACGCATGGCAGGCACCAGGGCAGGGATTGCCATCTCCAGAAGATTTCACCACCTAATCAAGGGCTATAAACACAAAATTTAAAATGATACTGCAGGGCTTGTTGGAAGGAATATCCCTGTGCTAGTGAAGAGAAACATGGCCCAACAGGTCTTTTCCCTTCCCGAATGCAGAGCTGTAAGCCCTGACCGCAGAGGCGCAGGAGGCAGAGATGGATGCAGGATGCCGGCACGTGCAGAGGAGCCAGGCCTCGGAGCAGGCACCCCCCTCCTCTCATTGCCTCTTCCCCACGTGCAGACACACCGTACTAAGGCATGTTTTTCCTTCTTTATTTTCCAATGCTTTTTTTCAGCTAATGATCTATCACTTGTTTGTGCTAATCACGTAAAATACTTCGATGAAGTGCTGAGGTCACGCGATGCGGGTCTGCTCCCTGATGGGTGAAGCAGCACCTTCCTAATGCGATACCTGGCCAGGACGTTGCAAATGCAAAAATCATCTTCCATAAACATCCTCCAAAACCACTGCACATTTCATTGCCTCAGAAACACTGCTGCTCGCAGCTCATCCGTAGTTACTTCGGTGGTTAATTCTGCCACAGGGAGATGATTTCATTCTGGTTTTATACCGTATGTAGCAGAGCAGCTTCCTGCTCCGTGACTGGGAAACTCACCATTCCCGTGGTAGAAATAACAACACATAATCACCCAGTAAATGCAGATAACATCAATTAGCACAGCAGAGCTCAGAGGGCCATGGACCTCTGTAGCCTGAGATGTAATGAGGAATCCTTTGCTCCGCTAGTGGGTACCAAACGCCCCGTGGTCGGTCTGCCTGCGCGCGTGATGCTGAGCCCCTCCGTGCCCATTGCAGGGTAACCTTGCCTTGGCGGGGGCAGGGAGGGTTTAGAGGATGCGGGCTGACTTTTTGTTGTTTTCAAGCGAGCGCTCACTAGAGCACCTGAGTGATTTCTTGTGGCCGATGCGACATTTTTATACCCGGCTGATGTAGTTCAGAGACCCTTATGCAGAGCGCTATGAGCGGAGCTGCGCTCCCGCCTGTCGCTTGGTGGGAAGCAGCAAAGATTAATGCCGGCCCCTAAAGATTCCCCTCACACTGTGGCGAGAAGGGCATGGCAGCGGGGAGGGCAGAGCCGCTGCCTGCTGCTGTAAGTGATGGTCCCCGGGCGCTGGCGGGGGGCCAGTGCTCGCTGCCGGGCTGCGCTGGGGAGGCTGACGGTTATCTGAATGGAAGAGGTGGAAGGGGCTGTTTTACGTGCCTGCAGCCGCTTTATCCCAGCCTTGTCTCTTAACCAGTGAGGAGCAGTGCTCTAGACATCATTACTGTGCGTGCATCAGCACCAGGGGGCTTTGACCAGTATTGACCTGGCTATGAGCATCTCGCAGGCGCGTGCTCCTGGCCCCTCGCTCCGCAGAGGGAGCAGGCAGCGCTGCCGGAGCTCGCTCAGACCTGTTGCTTTTCCACCGAGTTCCCCCCCTCCCTCTTCCATATACATCATTGTGGCTTTAGGTGCTCTGTTAGCTGTGGAATGTTTGCTTTGCAAATGCCCCCGTGTCAGGAGCTGCAGATCTGCAGGAGTTTCTGAGGATAATTTGTTGCATGGCTCCCAGTCCTGTAACCCCAAGATGTTTAAGTCCTGTGAAAACTGCTTTGCTTTGGACGGAACTTTCTGGATGCTGATTGAGAGGGAGGCAGGCAGGGGCTGCCCGGATGATTTAGAAGAGGTTGGAGTTGGAGTGAGGGCTGAGAAAAACAAGAAAACCCATCAATTCTGGAGTAGCAAGGCTGTAAATACTGATGGTGTCCTGAAAAGAACTGAGAAAACACAATAAAAAATGCAAGAGATGTGGATAAAAGGGTCTGGAGTCATCAAGAGGGAAAAAATGAACTGATTAAATTTTTAACTACATTATCTGCTAGTTGAACAGCCAGTTAGCTGGACATAATCTTAGCAAAGTTTGAACCACTGGGACAGGGAAAATGGCTCAGCTGAATCCCACCAGAGGTGTCCAAAATCCTGCCTCCCATGAACTATTCCACCCGGTCATCCATGCAGATAATTGCGGGTGCAGTGGGACTCGTCAGCCCCGGCACGGCTTGCCTGGCCGGGGCTTGCTACGACCCCCGGTGTCACCAGCCTGGCTGGGACCTCCTGCTGCTCCAGCACATTGGGGTGCGTAAACACACTTGCCCAACTCGTGTTCCTCCACGACCACTGCCAGAAAGGCATGAAACAGCCATAAGCTGGGGCAAAGAGGGAGTAGAGTAGGGGGACGAAAGAGGGGTGGGGAGGGAATCCCCCTGCAGCAGTGCGGTCCTTGCTGCAGCAGAGCTGCTGTCCTCGAGGAAGGGCTGTGCTCCACGGGGAGGTTTGCACCAGCTCTGTGCTGTCCTCTTCTACCACCACCTGCTCATGCCACACTCTCCTAAAATTCATGAGTTGATGCATGTTTTTTCCACTTTCCTCCCTGTAGTCCATTAGGAATAATTAAGAAATTCAGCTAAAAACTTGTCTGAGATCATTAACAATATCTACCTGACAAGAAGGATGTGTTAATTAACATCAATTGACCAAAAAAACCCCAGCTCGGCCAGGTGGGACAGCATGCTGTCTCATTTTCCTGCCCTGCTGGCAGTCCATTTGTCACGCGTGCAGAGCTCTGGCCACGGTGGGGCTGACGTGTCGGTGTCCAGGCTGGTTCCAGGACGTTCCTGCAGCCCCGCAGCCTGCTGAGATTTACATATAGACACAAAATGTTCAAGCATTCGAGGGTGTGGAGTTAAGTGCAGAAGTCTTTGAGGTAACAAATACTTGAAAAGTAAATTTTCCTGGAAGAAGTGGTAAAAAAATGTCCCCATGTGAAAATTCAACATCAGGGTCAGTGGGTTTGTTTTATCTAAATGAGATATATTTTAGACATTGCTCATATGGTTGTTTCTTTCAAGTGCTTGCTAGGTTTGCTTTCAGGGTTTGTTTGTTTTGCTTTGTTTTTTCTTTGTATTAGTCTATTTTTTCCCCTGACAGTCGCAGCCACAGGGTTCCCATGTGTTTGCTTCGGCATTTGCTTCCCTTTCCAATTCCTCCTCTTCCACAGACCTATTGTTTAATTTTCAGGCAAGCAACCACAGTCCTGAAATATTTCCAGAATTTCCCTTACGTGCACATATACACACGCACCCTCCTTCTCAGCACACCAGTGCACTGGGTATTTGTAAGGGGACAGTTGACAACTTGATAGCTGCAGGAAGGTCTAATGTCCCTCCAGATTTGATACCCCCCACCCCATCTTGAAAACAGGCTGGGGTTTCTGATGCATCTCTGTGGGTGACGCTGATGTTCGTGGCTGAGTTTGAGCAATGCAGGGAGCGCTGCAGAGCTGTGGGTTTGCTGTGGGATTTGCATGTTTGGACGGACAGATGGATGCAGGTCTGTGCTTAATATGAGCAATGAGAGAGGGAGAGAACTGTATTCCCAAGAGAGAAAATTACTTGAAGGAGAAATCTGAAATTTCACACTCGATGCTCAGCTATGAAATTTAAAAGCAAATCTCGGATTCCTTTTTCTCTCTCTATTACAGCTTTTTTAACTTTTTCTCTTCTCCTCCTTCCTACGTTGCTGTAATAGTTTGTCTTCTCAGCAAATGAGTTTGGCGGCTATTCAGCCGGTGAGGAGGGGAATTATTCACACCGGGCACTAACAAAAAAGAAACATAACTCACAATATGGTGAGGGGAGCTCTGAAATTGCAGAAATTATTCTATTTTATACTTTAATTGGTTTGAATTAGCAATGGGAATAGATGCATAAAATGATCCAGTGAAGGGTGAAATGGAAAAAGGGATACGGTATAGAGTATCACTTTATTATTATGAAGTTTGCAGGAAGTAAGCACAGGCGATGTGCAGGCACTTGCCCCGCTGAATCTTCTCCCTGTGAGCTCAGACCTGAGGACTCTGCAAGGAAGGACGGCAAGTTGTCTCATGCAGCACTCGCTGCCCTTGGACACGGGCTTTGCATGTGCGCCTCGGAGCCTGGAAGGGTCGGGACAATGTGGCACCTTTTCTGGTGGCTGTGAGTGGGATGGAGAGTAGCTGAGAGCCCCCTCCAGCAGTCTTCTCTCCAGGCTTGGCTCCTGGCTCTTCCTTGAACCTCAGTATCAGCATCAGACTGAATTCTGTGGCTCAAAGGGGCAGAAGGATTTAAGAGAGTTCCGATCCACCCTCAGTCTTAACCTCTGAGCATCCTTTGCCACTTTCTATTTTTCCCCTCAAGGTTCTGAAAAGTTCTGCAAAATCAGATGGACTGGGTTTTGGCTTTCAGTGTTTTTTTTTGTTTGTTTGTTTCATTTCAGATCAATTGAGGGAAATACAGCTACAAACACAGATTCCTGCAATAATTTTGAAATGAGCGGGGCCAAAAAATGCAGTCTAAGTCCCAGCCCAAACCTCTGAATGCACTCAGCCAGTAGGAGCCTTAGGCCAGTCCCACTGGCACAGCTTTAATGCAAACAAGTGTTCAGCTTTAAAACCAAATTCTCACCAAACTATTTGAAAAGTTCGGAAACATTCAGAAAAAAGTTCCTGCAGATTCTAGATAAGTTGATGTGCCCCAGGGGAACTGGCTGTAATGGTGTTTCAAGCTGGGACTAAGTATAAAAGTTAAGGCTGGTTGAAAGCAGAAAAACAACTGTTTGTGGGTGTTTTTTTTTGTTTCCCTCCTGCTTCCCTGGCAAAATGTTTCCCCTGTTAAAACTTTGCTGTAGTGAAAATGTTGAGATTTTTCTAGAGCGTGCCAGACCGTGGGTACGGAGGAAGGTACAGAGGTTTCACTGGGAAGCCTGGGACCTTTTCTGGAGGGCAGGCGAGTTCAGCATCCCAAATGAAAATCCGGAGCTCCAAACCCAGCGCAGCTCCTGGCCAGAGCTGTCGAAGCAAGAAACCCCTCCAGCCCCAAGGGTCCCTCCAGCCCCGTCCCTGCGCCGTCCTCGGGAGCCACTTGATAACTCTGGCATTTCTGGCCGATGCTAGTGAGGAAAAGGAGCTCCATTAATAATCTTCTATTTATTTTAGCAGCACGCAGGAATGTGCCCGGCAGACTAAACACTCTGGCCTCCTCTCTGCGCCGCGGGGCCGGGGGGGCTGCGTGCCAGCCCAGCCGTGCCCAGGGCTGTGCTCGGGACTTTCCCCTGCCCAGTTTGCTGGGGGCCAAACTGGGAGGAGCACAGCGTTGGGCAGAGCTGGAGGGTGCTGCGCAAGGGGAAATGACAGTGGGGTCCTGAAGGTTTCTGTGCGGGTGTAAAAGAAATCATTTTTATGGTAATCAGGCTTAGAAAGTGCTCCTTGCACAGGGAGATTGTTGTTTTCCCTCTTTCCTTTCCCTCTGCACTTACCTGCCTGTTCGGTTATCACAGCTGCCTAATTTTCACAGGCTTCTTTGCAGCAACACCACCAGACTGTGAACATTTTGCTATCCACTAACAGATTTATCCTCCCCAAAGCCCTATGAGATGGAGCAGGAATATCACTCTTTAGATGAGGAATTGAAACATAGAGATGCTGCGTGACCTATCCTAAGTCACACAGGAAATCTATAGCAGAGGAAGAGATTGAACTGAAACCTCCCAAATCCTTAGTCCCATATCAAAGGTCCATTCTTCATTTCATCACTGTTCAGTTCAGTGCTCCATAGTCACAGTGAGGTGAATATAGGAAGAGAAGGCACTGGTCATGGTTTGCAGTGATAAATATTTTACAAAGTCTTCATCATCTTCCCAGCTGCAGTTAGTCATTCGGACTCTTAGAAATGTACCTTTAAAAAAAATAAATCTTCATAAACAGGTGATTCTGGTGCACAAAATCACTTTGAAAGCATTTAACCTTCGTCAGTAAATTCCTAAGTGTCTGTCACGAAGGGGGATGCTCCTTGCAGGCAATGCCGGCGCGGTGGAGGCGGCGGTGCCGCGCAGCTGGCCGGGTCCTCGGGAGCTTGGGGAGCGTGTTCCCGTCCCGGCGAAGCAGATGGAAGTGGCCGTAGCCGGCGGCGTGTTTCCAGGCTTGACTGAGCAATAGGTTGATCCGTCGTGGCAGCCCTCGAGTTTCAAATGAGATTTCATGTGCGTTGTTGCTGCCAAGCTACACCTGTGAATATTAATAGAGTCTGTTTTTTTTTTTTCTTCTCAGACTGGGAACTTTTTCCTCCAAACCTCCTTGAACTCTGGCAGGGCAAAGTGCTGGTTTTGATGGCAAAAACCAAAGCTCAAGTGGGATGTT
Source organism: Fulmarus glacialis (assembly GCF_000690835.1). Taxonomy (NCBI): domain Eukaryota; kingdom Metazoa; phylum Chordata; class Aves; order Procellariiformes; family Procellariidae; genus Fulmarus; species Fulmarus glacialis. Next base: position 74,961 of record NW_009203509.1, on the reverse strand, counting down.
GCTGTTTCTGCCTTGATGTGCCTATGTTATATAGAACATCTCCGTAGCTCTGTCCTTCTGAAGTACATGCAGAACAGCGTCACTGATTTCAGCTGCTCCTTGTCTGTGCAGACAGAGCAGGGCAATTTTGTGCTTAACGCTAGCCCGAGGGGCCCAACCAGTAGGTTTCTGCTGTGTTTGCAAAGGGCTGAAGAGAGAGCAAGCCAGGGCCACTCTGCGCGATCCAGTCTTCCTACCGTGACTGCTCACCTTTCTCTGTTAGACAAAAAATGGAGGTGTTGGGCTTTTTTTTAATCTTAAGAGATGGAGGGAAAAGATTATGCTTCAGATGATCGTTATCCTTCCAGTCTGCTGATTGCAGCCCAGAGGGCTGCTCAGTTGCGGAGGAGTTGGCACAGGCATTTTGGAGCATGCTGGAAGCTGGCATGTAAGTACTGCTTTACCCAGCCTTCAGATGGAGCAAAATATTGTTTTGCATGTGTGTTACTGAAGTCAGGGCAGCCATGGGTGTCGCAGTGGAGGAGAAGGAAGGTTTTAAGGCAGTAAAGGAAGTCCAGCATGCTCACGCAACACCGGGTTTGGTGGGTTATGGGAGTATTTTAAGTGATGAGCGCTATTCTGAAGTTGTGCCACCAAAAACAATGACACATTGCCTCCTCCCCTCCCTGGCTCCACTTCAGAGTGTGTCTCTCCAGTTTCTCTTGCAACACATATTTATCTGCTCTGTGCCCTTATGGCTGTTTAATTAGTATTCATGTTTCCTTTCAAATAGAAATTGAGTTGAGTGCTCAGAGAGCTGGAGCGACTTGCATTGCGAGCGTGTCACGTGGGCGGATGGTGCCTGCTGCTCTCCCGCACGTGGTATTGAAAGACCTGGAGGAGACCAAATTAGGTTGTCAAGACATCAGAGATGCTTTCAAATAATTGAATTAAAAGACCCATTTGGAATCCCATACCAGCAGTGGAGAAATAAGAAGATTTGAGTGGTGCAGGGGCCCAGAAGGAAGACCCAAGCAGTGAGGGTCTCTTAGCAGCTGAGATGGATGGAAGTGTTGCTGGGCTCCGTGCTGCCTCAGCCCGGGGTCACGATGGCCCAGAAGACTATCGGAGGCAGGGACATGCCTTTTGCTCCGTTAGTGACACGCTTAGCGATCCCATCAGTGCTGTGGTCTCCAGAGCACTACCGTGATAGAAATCAAAACCAAAATGGCCAAAGTCAACTGACGTTTAAGGTAGAATTTGGTGAAGGCTTGCTGCCTGCCCTGCTGCAGCTTCTTCTCTTGCCGGTTGTCCGGGCAAAGGCTGTGTGACGGAGCCAGCCCGTGGTAGACCCAGCTGCGCTGGACATGCACTACACACGTGAGCGTCTCCCATCTAATATCTGCCGCAGTAAGGATGGTATTTAGCACTACAGTTCATGAATGATATTTTCATTGTCTCCTAACAAGCCACAGTTGTTGCAGGCTTTCTCCCATCCCTTTAAGAAGTGACTCACAGGCAGGCAACTGTCAGTGTCTTGGGTGCTATTAATATCTCCATAAGAACATGATGATAAGTATTTTTTTCTTTTATTTGGGGAGGAATCAGAGGGGAGGATGGGTGTTAAAAAATAACTCCTCGTCTGGCTGGGCCTTTGTGTGAGCGAGCCGACAGTCCTGCCCACAAAAAGAACTTGCTTAAAATCCTTCCATCCAAAAAGAGCTGACCACACTAGAATAGCATTATTGGAGAAACTGTGCCAGAAACAGCATTCCTGTGACTGCAGAGAGGAGTGTGCAAACTCCAGTGGTTAGTCAAAGACAGGCTGGATTTTTCCGTTTTAGGTCTTTGCTTTCAGTGCACATGGCCCGGCTGGTGGCCTGGGACCCAGCTCAGTCCTCCAGGATGCTGGAGAGCCTGTGGGAGAAGCATCCCTGCAAGGCAGCAGCGTGGTATCGGGGGGCCTGGGCTAGGCTTTGTATGGGTATGGGTTTGCTGCAGCAGAGGATGCGCCGTTCCAGAAAAACTGCATCTCCATCCAACAAAGGACCTTGATCCGTCAAAGTGCATAAGGGGGTGGCTGGCTTGGGGCTCTCCATGTCCTTACAGGGGTGCAGTGGGGCTTGGGAACACGGTTCAACCGGCCACTACCCCGCATGCAGAGAGGGCCCCCCGAAATAGCGGGGATAGGGGACTGCAGCACTGTACGGGTGCGGTGCTGCTCGCCCCAGCTGGGCTCCTGGCTGGTGGAAGGAGAGGTGAGACTGTCATTTAGATCCCAGCTGGCAATTTCCTATCCTTTCCTAATGGACTGAATGTGGTCCCCATAACTGTAAATTTTCCTGGCTTTGGTCAGTTGAAATTGGAGCCTTAATGCTATAGAAGGGCAGGTTTTTATTTTATTTTTGCACTCTGTGTAATCACATTGATGGCAGCAGTGTAACAGTCTTGAATTATGGGTGACCAGAGAAAAAGAAGGCATCTCCTTAGCTCCCTGTTGTTATTGTCTCTGGGTGCAGAGCAAAATGTGTAGGCTCCAGGCTAGATTGTGTAAATCTCGTTAGAAAGCCATTCCCAGCTAATGAAACCCTGGGAGAGAGGGATTTGGCTTCCCAGCCTTCAGCCTTATAGCAAAGGCTGGAATAAATCCATCTTCAGTTATGTGTAGGCTGTTCTCCCCTCTCCCCCATTGCGAGTGTGTATTTATTGGTGGAGTCGAGATACCGTCCTCGTTGCTCGAGATCAGCCGCAGGTCAGCAATTTGTTGCATCTGCACCTGAATGATTTCAAGTGACAATTATCTTCTCTTATTAAAAAAAAAAAAAAAAAAAAACAACCAAAAAAACCAAAAAAACAACTAGTGTGCAAAGAAATGTCACCTGGTCTTTAATCCTTCTATGGAAACGGCGATCAGACATGTAAATAAGTATACCTCCCCTGCTGCGAGCCTGCTCTGCAGCTTGCTTGGCAATATGTATTAATTCAAGGGGCCAGAGCTGTTAAGGAAAGCTGTTGAAATGAAGTATCTGAGATAAATGCATCTCATCTTTCCCTGTTTGTGTAGGCTGAGAATGTGCCTGCCAGAGCCATAGATCCCACTTGGGGTCATGTTTGGCTGCGACTTTGTTGCTCTAAGCATGGGTTTACCGGCTCCTACTGTGTGAAATACGATTGTCTTTGTCCTTTGCTTGATGGCCATTATGGTGTTTGCTGAAGTTTTCAGCACATCTGTTGTATTATCGGTCTTATTAATATAAAGACGTGGCAGACACCTCGTAACACAGACTCTGGCTTTCAGCTCCAGGACACGTGTTCCTCCTCTGCAGGTTACGGGGGCGATTTGGAGACCCCAAAGCTCGCTGCCCTGCAGAGATCCCTAATCCCTCGTGTTCCAGCCCGTCCTTGTACCGTGCCTTCTCTTCCCGGTGCAGCATCTCGCTGCACACACTGAAGCAGAAATGTTTATTGCTCTGTTCTCTGTTTTTTCTTGTTTCATCTATTTTTTTCTCACCCGCCTTGCCTAATGCATACAGACACAGGGGAGCTTTTTTCCCCTCCGTGTCTAACTGGTCTAGACCTTGCTCAGGGTTTGCTGTACGTCCTCCAAGTGTCTGTCGGCTTTTGCTGCTGAGAGCAAAGCTCTGGCCAAGCCTGCAGGGCTGGGGTCGGTGCCCAGCGACGGGGACATCCCTGCGCAGACCACGGCACCTTGGGCGTTTGGGCAGCACAGAGGGAGTTGCTGTAGGATCCCGTGCTGTGCTCAGGCACAGGGGCTGCCAGCCGCCTCGGTGGAGTATTGCAGGCCATCAGGGTTTGGTAAATATGTGCTTGCTTTAATGAAACAAACTTTCTGTGTTTGAAAACAACCTGGGAAATTTGCTTGCGGAACAAAAGGTGCTGGTGGAAGCAAAATCAGCTGTGCCTGCCTGTCATGGAAGTGGGAAAACGTATAGCCCTCAGTAGGGACTGTATGCAACAGCTGAAATGAAAATCCAGTAGTGCGGAAGCATCCAGGCCCTTCTGGGACAACGCGGGCTACTGGAAATATTTGCATTGTTTTGCATTCACTTTATCTCCTGCCTGTCCCAAAGAATAGAGGGTATCCTGTGCATATAATGAAGTCTCTGAAGGTTTGAATGCTTTTTTTTTCCTACTCTGATCTTTTTTAATGCTTTACAGCCTCATGTTCTGTAATTAAATGCATTTTATTTAGAAAATAACATTTAGTGCCACTTTAGATTTGCAATTATTCTTCAATCGGACTTTCAGGGCCTGATGTCTTTGTCATTTCGATATGCACAAAAGATGGCAACATCAGAGCAGCCAACAGCAAATTATTTCCACTACTGATTACTAGGCTTGGGAGTAAAATATGCAGGGCCAAATTTAGTCTCAGCATAAATCTGTTGAAATGAATTAAAGTATTACACCAGCAGCAAATTTGTCCCATGGCGTCTAAGGATGCTGGAAGAAATTAGAGCAACCATAGCTGTCAGTGAAAACCACGGCAAATGTCTCCTTGCTGCAGCTACTAATGTGAACAGCTCTGGGTTTTCATATGAAATGTCTGGAGTCGATTCGTGCTGCAGCACCGGCAGCGCAGACGTCTCACCTCTCCAGTTCCCAGGGCACGGCAGAGTGTGTGTCTCCCACACGTTTTTTGGGCGTCAGAAGCTGCCGGCGCTGGGAAGGGTGGGAAGCCGATAGCTGCCTGTGATAACTGAAGGAGCCTCCTCCCTGCCAGGTGACATGGCTCAGCCTGACCATCTTGGGGACAGGCGGAGCGTTGGTCTCTGTTTGCTAGATAGGGGTAGGGAGTACCAGCCTGCCTCTATCCCGTGTCGGCAGGTTTCCCAAAAACCGGGGAATCTTTTGAGTCAAGGGAACAGGAGAGACTCGGTGACAGTGGAAAAGCCTCCGAAGAATGGAAGCTGCAGCGATGCCGACGGTAGCTGTCTGTTAGTGTTTGTGATGGACTTTAAGGGCCTTGGCGACACCTCCTGTTACAGGAGGAAAAGATGAGTGCTAAACAACAGTAAATGTATTACAATAATGACATTTTCTTGTAACTTGTTGCAAAAGCAGAAGCCGCCTACTCCCACCTAACGGGTGTCCTTCGTACTCGGCGAGGACACAGCGGTTTGATCTGCATCTTGGAGAGCTCTAGCGTTAATGCTGGCCTGGGATGAAACAGCTAATTAATGGCGTGTGCCGCACTGCCAGAAGCGTGTGTGTGTGTGTTTGGAGAGGGAAGGAAAAGGATCCGTGCAAGACTGCTTGCTCCGAGGCTGAGCAGCCCCTGCAGCCTGCACGGGGCTGGTGCTCTGGGCTTGGTCCCTGCCACGAGAGCGGACCGTTTCCAGGAGCCAGAGGCCATGCCCGGTGCTGCATGCGGCTCTTCTGTGGGACGGGAAACCTGCTCAGGCAATGATTTGACTTTTACAGGAGATGGGGTTGACCTGAACCCCGCTCTGTGCCCTCACCCCGTTTCCTCCTCCTTGCCTTGTGGGGTCTCCTCTGCAGACTCGCCTAACTTGCGCTATCACACCCCTGTCCTTTCCTAGGTGTGTATATGGGCAGAGGTGCATCCCCCGAGTTTTCTGCCCTTTCCCTGCCTGCGCGGCCCCCTCCCACGCTGCCTGCAGCACACCTCCTCCTCCCCGCCGGCCAGGCAGAGCAGTCCTGTGGCCTCTGTTTCACAGCCTGGGAATCAAGACAGAGGAGCGGTGACGTTCCTGTTTGTCTAACTTTGCTCTTCAAGTCTAAACTGTTACTTCAGGGCTCCTCTCTGGCCTTGAGAGAGCAAGTCGGGCGCCTTATCGCAGAGCGAGACACTCAAGGTTACCAGCAACTGAACGTGGGCAGGGTCAGCCCCGGAGGTAGCTGGTGCTTTCTCAGTGCGCATCCCTACGGGAAAAGTAAAATGCCTTGTTCAGAGTAGTAAATTGGAATAATCCACGTGTATTGTCTTGAGGCTTCAAAGCAAACGATATCTTAAACTCCAGCCCGCCCTGGTCCCGCGGTGGTCTGGGCAGAGGGTGTGCAGGGGTACCTGCCATGCTGGCTGCGGTGGCACGCGCCTGGCTTGTGGTGGGAGCAAACGCGATGCCTTCTGCGTGGAGTGAGCAAACGGCGTGTTTTGAGAGCTCTTTGTTTTCCTCCGTTTTGATGTGGCCCCTGAAGCTTTGCTGTGTTGTCTCCTGAGATGTTATTTTTGGTAATCAGCCCCCCTTGCCAGTGTGCCTGTGTGCGATAACAGGGCTGGCGTGCTACAACTGCCATGGGACAGTGGTTTTCTTCTTTGGGGGAAATGGCTTAAAGCTCATTTTCTTTCAGAATTAAAGAGTTTGGGATATACTTAGGAGGGCTTATTTCTCACACTGGTGGTCAGGTTCCTAAATTATATTTTTGACAGCTGTATGTAATGATATACAAATGGGAAAGTGATGGAGTAGCAGAAAATTGACTGGCAAGGACAGCGTGATGTAGTTAGAGAGCAATACTTACTAAAAAGCCATGGAGTCTACAGCAGTGTTCCTAGAGCAAATAAGTAGTAGGACCACAGTCAGGCTGTGAAAACAGTAATGATACGACTCTGTGACCTTTAAAGCTACTTAGGGCATTCAAATGCTTTGGATTTTCAAGGCTCTATAAAATTACACAAACAGGACATGCCTCTGACTTTGCTCCTAGGTTTCTGCAGTATTTAAACAATTTGAAGAACCCTGAAATGGTTCACAAAATGGGGAATCGAGGGTTGCTCGTGTGCCTGCGTTGCAGCGTGCAGCCATCCTTCAGGACCGGCTACAGAGAAGAGCCAAGCAGGGTCTGGGATGGCTGTACTGAATCCACCCCCGAGACTGCCCGAAAGCGCACCGTCCCCTTGGAAAGGCAACATCCCGTGGGATGTGGGTGTCCGAGGGACGAGCCCTGCAGCCCTCCCAGCCAGCCTCCCGCTCACCCAGCCTGGGATGCGTGATGCTTTCCCGGGAAAGCAGGCAGAGGGGTAAGCAGACATCGTAGGAGCTGGAGGGACTGGAAGCCGTCATTTTCTGCTCAGCCCATTCTCCGGGCAAAGCTGCTGTTGAATAATAATGTCAGTCACACGCGAGGTGCAGGGCAGAGCCGAGGTTGGGCTATTTAAATGATACTTGCGTGTGCCAAGAAAACAAACAGAAAGGGCCAGTCAAAGCTTTTCAGTGTCATTGACACCCTCGGACGTGCCAGAGCCGGGAACAAAGCCCGCATTGTCGTGGAGCACAGCCTGCGAGTCTGTTCGGAGCGGGCAGATGCGGGGTTGCCCACCCTGCTGTGCCGCGGCCAGTTGGCCACGTGGGGTCCCTTTCAAGGTGGGTGGCGAGACACGTCCTCCCGGGCAGCCCTGGGCTTTCTCCTGAGCAAGGAGGGTAAACAAAATGTGGCCTCTGTGTCCCCGTGCCTGCCAGGGGTGGCAAGAGGCCAGGCACTTGAGGGGGGATGCTGTAAGGGCAGGGATGGGGAGGAGCCGTGTGGCAGAGGGAGCTCCGGCTCTGCCTCCGTGGTGGGCAGGGAGGGGTGGCATCGGGACACTGGCCCCGACACAGGGTGCCCCACGCATTTTTGGGCGAGTTGCTGCAGACCTTGTCTGCGTGCCCCTAGAAAGTGCCATGCAGAGACCTTCAGCCAAGCGGGCTCTGGCGGCAGAGCAGCAGCGGTTTGTCGAGGCGGCCTGGGAATGGAACTCGGCACTGCTGGGGCCGGGCTGCAGCCTTGTGCCGTGCCCCATTACGCTGCTCTCACCAGTGCTAGTCCCTCATCGATAAACTGAGGATAATGTTTCATCTGCTTCTGGGAGCAGCTGTGGTCTATTATTTTTTGTGTACACATGTTGCCCGTTCCAGCAGGGCTACAACTTCTCTTAAAGCTCCTGGGCATGCCAGAAACGCAGGGAACGCGCCGCCGTTCGGGGGCACGGGTGTTGGTGACCGTCAGGTGCAGCCTCAGGTCCCTGTGTGTTTGGCTGATTTGCTCCATCACGGTACATGCAGCAACGGAGCAAGGCAAGGGTTAAGCACGGGGCCCCACTGGAGAGAGGGAAATAACCAGTGTGGCAGGGAGCGGGAGGGAGCCGTGGGGTCCCTCGTTCTGCAGCGAGTGCTGGGCTCCAGCTGCCTCCCATACATATGCTGCTCATTTTTCATACTGAACACAGCTGACCACAGCTGCCGCCAGCATCGCTTTCCTACCCCTGTTCCTGCCAGTTTTATGAGAAAAGAATAAAGAGGGGAAACAGATAACTGCAGAGGTTCATTTGCCAATTGTCAGGCTGCCGGTGCATCAGAAATAGAGTCATCGGTCTGCTTCCTCCACCGCGCCGGGGCTGCGCAGGCATCTTTTCATTAGCAGCATTATTTATTCATGGCCCCCGCAAGCTGATCTCCTTTTTGGAAGAAGGGACCTGCTGATGCTCCCGTTTTTTCCGGGGTGGCTTTGGCCCTGATTAGCTCACTCCATGTGCGGGTGGGATGGGAGAAGTTGCCTTTCGCGGAGACCCCAGCTTCTGCCCGGGGGTGAAGCCCTTCCCTTTGCTGGCAGGCTGCGATCGATCGGATCAGCAAGGGCAGGCACAGGCGTGGGGTCTGGCTGATGCCGCTGGCTGCCCCTCTTGCTTTAGCTTGGTAATTAGAAGCTCTCAGAGAGAGGGAGGAGAGGTCATGCATGGAGTGGGCTTATTAACCCCATCCCTTGCCAGCTACCCTGCAGAGAAATGCCCTTCGAGCAGCTGCTCCGGTGCAGGCTTCCAGCAGAAAGGCAGCTGAGGGGAGGGAGGATCCCCTTCCACCTCCTCTGCCCCGCACACGGTGGGGATTCACCTCCCACGGGAGGTTTGCAGCTGAAAAACATAAAGGCAGGACATTTTGCCTAGAAATGTTGGTAGACTCATCTCTCTCATACGGCAGCAAGAACCACCGTGGTGGTGCCCCATGTCCTGCCAGAAGCAGTTTCTTGAGGCAGAAGACTTCTGTCATATACCCACCTGGTGCATCCTCACAGATTTTTGGCATTCCCAAGTTGGCCTTTAATGAACTGATCTTCCATGAGTGTTCAATGCCATCTCTTTCAGCCTCTTGGAACAGCGAGTTGCATGTTTCGATAGCTGGGAGGACCGTGCCCCTCGTTTCCAGCCTCGCTAGAAACTGAGGGCTACCGGTTTATTTTGTGGTTTCAGTCAAAGTCCGTTCAAGCCCATAGCTTTTCCTAGAGCAGATCTGTAGGTAGACTCCGCAGCAGTCTGCAGGATCCCCCTCGCAGTCTGTTGGGTCTATTGCTGCACCAACGCCAGTGATATTTATGGAAATGTATGCAGAAGTTCCTCAGGCTCTGATGGAGCATAAATAGTTTCATGGCATTATTTGCCCAAAATGCCACTGTTTTGAGTGCTGTATCCGGACAGTGAGAAGCTGATGTCAAAGTAACTGTTTACAGCAGGAGCTGATATGGCTTCTAGGGACAAGTGACTTAGCATCGCAGCACTGGGAGCATTAATGCAGCAATTCTGAAGTTTATGTATAAGCTCTGAGCTTATATCACCTCTGCCTTTCGTCAAAGCAATGCCATAGCCCCAGAGCTGCTCTTTGATTTCGCTTCTCCCATGCAGCAAAACAGCAGCCCAAGGAAAAGCGGGTAAAGATGAAAGCTAAACTCTTTGCCCAACCTTCTCTGGCTACAAAAACGGTTCCAGCTTTTATTTCAGATAATGGGAGGCCCTTGGTTAGTTTTCCCAGTTTCCCAGGGGCACTTCCAAGCCGCAGGCAGCCGTGTTTGCTCTGCGGCGTGCAAAGGAAGGGGAGGTGGGTATTTAAAGTGCTGACTTGGTGGTGGCACTGAAAATGAAGTCATGTCCCAAAGGATGGGAATGTTGTGGGGAAGGTTTGATGGGTGAAAACCACCATGTTGTGACTTGTGACCCACCAAAACCCCTAATTGTCTGTTTAAAGTAAACCCCAGACTAGCACTGTTTCTTTTGCCTCCGTCTTGGCAAGTTGCCTTTGGCTTCAAGGGCTCCTATCACTCATCTTGTGGTTAGCTGGTCAGGAATCACCCTAGTAGTTAGGAAAGGAATGTTAAAGGCCTGTTGTGTAAACCAACCGCTGTCTGAACAGACTTTGTTTTCAATGTAAATCTGCTGCAGGGAATGATTTAACCTTCATTTATTCTTTTTTTTATTATTTCATTAAATAAGATTTATACAGGTATAGTATTGGAAAGGTCATCCATCCCCTGAGCTGTGGGAAGAGCTCTGCACATTCTTCCCTCTTCACTTTCCTGCTTTACCCCTTGTTTCGGGGTGGGAAAGCACGAAGATTGGGTTTTGTTGCCTTCCTGGAAAGTTAATTTATATCTGCACGGTACACACAACCCGCTCAGCCCTCCTGCCCCCCATTCCCACACTTAATGAATCCTCCGAGCTCGTGGTATTTCAGCTGGAGTAAGCAGGAGCCCCATTCAAACGCTGTGTAGCCTTTCCCCAAGGCAGAGCATCCCAGCTGAGGGGAAGCAGGGGGGTGATTCCACTCCTCTTGCTAAGAAAACACTAGATGACATATCTGATGACTGCAGCAAGGTCCTGGGGTTTCGGCTCAGGTTCTCCGGCTCGCTATGCTGCTAGCGATTCGCTCTGCATGCTTTCTGCAGGCTGCTCCTCTTGTATCGTTGAAAGGAGATATTTTACGTTTTTGTTGTTTACTAATATGTTATGAGGCTGAATGAGGTTTTTCTTGCAAAGATATTTAAGATCTATAGCAGCAAAGCATCAGTGATTTGACACACCAGCATAGGTGTGCTTACAGTCATGCTCTGTTTATCCTATCAGCCAGGCTGGCCATCCAGCTTTGAGCACAGCATCTACTGAGAAGCATCTCTAGTCACATAGAGAAGACTTCATCCAGGCGCGAAGGTTCAAAAGCCAAGGTGGCAGAGCTGGAAAGGATGTTTTGCAGCTTTCCTAGCAGCAACCTCTTCTCCAGGGCTTTCCTGAACCCAGAGAACAGATGGTTGGGCTGGAGGCTGGGATGCAAGGATGGGGGACTCTTGTTGACATTACCTTTACCAGAGTCGCCTTTCATCATTAGCATGTAAATGCCACTAAACACCCAGGAATTATCCATCTATGATCTCTTCATTAGAAAAGGCCTCTGATCAGGTTAATCTCGCTTTCCCCATGTGGAAAGGAGGATGCGGAGCAGCTGTATCCACCAGCAAGTGAAGGTAGAGTGAATTTCTGAGACGGAAGGATGCTGCGAGCATCAGGTTTTAAGTGAATCGGCAGTGATTGCTTTGGCTCTTGCACAGAAATGCAAGGGCTGTAACAGCGGTGTTGATGGTAGTAATTGAGACTAATGGGACTAGTCCTCTGCAGCAGGTGCCCTGGAATACGTGTGCGGTGGATGCTGGCTACCCCAGGTCTCCTGCGGAAAGGAGGGGAGCGGAGGAAGCTTCCAGCCTGGTGCCTTTTTTCAGCCTCTCAGTGGTCTGCTCTCCCTCCTGGGAAGTAGAAGCCAAAGCAAGCATGGGGGAGGGCGGAGGAAATGTGTTTTAACAGTAAATATGGCCTTGTTATTTATCAATGCAGAGTAATTGAAGTAATTTCATGTCGTTTTTAAATGCAGCGCCTAGGGATCTAATCTATCTGTCTAATATTAATGGGTAATATTTGGTTGCCTCATTCATTCATTACTGTTTTCATTAAGACTCTAATCCCATTTAGGAGTCTGTTTGTCATTTTAAACTCCTCTGTTTTATCTTAGCCTGCCACAATCCTTTTTAACAACTTAACTGAATTCATGAGTTCTAGGCTAGCAGCTTGGGGGAAGGGGCCTCTGCTGTCTAGCATGTGGTTTTTATGGGGAGAGAGGAAAAACAGACGGCTGAAGGCAATTGCAAGCAGCAGGCTCTGAGCTTTCCTGTGATGCACACCACCGAGATTTAGGTCTTTCATAACAGATCTGGATGTCTGCGTTTCAGAGCATGGAGCTCCCTTCTCTGACACAGAGAGTGCATTGACACCTACTTTGAAGCCTCCGACATTTCCAAACCATCATTAAGAAGCTGCTTGGAGCAGGGCCGTTGTTTATAAATGCTCGGGATGTTCCCAGGCAGGCGTTATCATTCCCTCCAAGGTATCCCCACTTCCAGTCATTATCGCATCACGGCTGCTCCTTAACACCGAGGCCGGGGAGGTGCTGATGAGGGCTGCAGGGATGTACATGGAAACGTCAATCCCCAGAACATCTGTGCTGGGGCAAACTCTGAGCAGTGCTGCCCCTGATTTCAAGGGGGAGCAAGCTGCATCGGTGCGGCTGGTACCCACCGGCATGGCGCTTGTACCAGTGCTGCTGCCCAGGGAGCAAACACCCTGCAGGAGACGGGGCCGGAGGGACGGCTGCTTGCTGCAGGCAGCAAGAGGGAAGGTTTGCCGTGCTGTAGCTCATGTTGCAAATATTCCCAGCTGGGCATCTCCTGACTGTACCAGCTCAGCCCTACAGACGGCATGGCCGTTTGCTGTCCAAGCTTGCAAGGTCTAGGGACAGAGTTAAACGTGGCCTTTTTCTGCCTAAAGACCTGCAGAGCATTGCACAGAAGAAATAAAGGGAATTCTATAAAGTGAACTGAGATTCCCTTCCCAAGGAGAAAGCAGCAGAGCCTGAGATGCCCCTGCCTGCACCATCCAGTGTCATCGCTGCGGACAAAAGTAAACACCGAGTCAGAGCTGTGACCAGGGCGTTCTGTGTCGCAGAGCAACTTCTTCCCACCGCCGGATGCTGGGGGTTCTGTCCCCTGTCCTAGCTCTCCTCCTGGCCGGGTCCCCGCACCCTCGGGCTCCAAAGCACCCAGGAAGCCTTGGCGGGGTCCCCGCAGCGCTGCTGAGCATCACCTGTAGCCCCGAGCGGGCGGTGGAGCCGGGCATCCCCTGTGCTGCGAGACGTCCAAGTCTAATTAGAGTCCCGGGGAATCGAACCATTGTGCTGTTAATGATTCTCTGGCAATGTTCTGACTAAAACAGTAATTTTAATAAGCGCAGCCCAATTGTAAGTGTTCGTTGAACACCTAATTACATTGGTTATAACTGCAAAATTATTCAGAATTCTATTTTTGCCACTTCCTTGCAAAATAGAGAGGGAAAGAAGCACGCACTTTATAATTATTCACCTTAATTAATTTTCTGAGCTTCTGTTAAAACTTTTAAATGACTGCAGGGAGTGTGCTATGAGATACATGGCAGCAAGGCAAAGCATTGAATGCAGAGGCCGAGATGCTGACGTGAGATGAAAGTTTACTGTGTTGGATTGATCCCCACCTGAGCCCAGAAATTTTGGAAAGCTGCTCCCCTTTTATCCTTATTAATTAGTTCCCCTGAGGCCTGGACTAATCAGTGCTGCAGAGGACACTGCTCATTGGCTGGGTGGCCGTGGCAAGATGGTCTCACCGAGCAGCGTGCCGTTCGTCAGAAGACGGTGCCAACGCTTCAGGAAGCCACTTCTGATGGCAGCAGTGACGTCCCCCAGCAGGGACGCTAGGATGTGCCACATGGCCGCTCCGGGCACATCAGCTCCTCGTCCTGGAATCCGGAGCAAGCCCAGGGGGACCTCCCACGGGCCGCGGGGAGGTTGTGTCACCGGGCCGGTGCCAGCAGCACACACAGCGGCTGCGGAGGATCTCCCGCCCGGCCGGAGCTGCTCAGTGGCAGCGCTGTGCAGCACGCCCGGAAAAAGCCTGATTTCCAGAAACTCATTGGACTTTTTTTGCAGTCAAGAACAAAAATGCAGCTCCCCTGAAGTGTGGTGGTTTTCCAGGGGAGGAAACGCATGGATATATTGCACATAACCTCATTTTTGTGGTGGAGACCTTTAGCATCTCATTCTTTGTTATTAGTGTGTGTCAACATTTATCACACTGCCCCCTTTTCTTGTCAAGAAAGTAGAGTTTGTGTGGGTCAGTTCTGTGGGAGAAAAGAGCAGCTTAGTGTCCCAAACGAGGCAGATCCTCTGCTGAGGATCCCGTGCTCCCCAGCTGCGGTGCACGCCACGTGCGTTGCGGGGCACCGGGCTCCCCAGCCAGCACCGTGCGGGGCAGGAGCAGCGTGGTGGGCGTGTGGCTGCACCTCTGTGGTCAGGTTTGACCTAATTACTCAATCCAGAAATTTTGCTGCATTTGCTGATTCCAGAAGCCTGTGTAAATACTTTAGCCAGTGTTTTTATTTCTATGCTGGAGATGAAAGAATCGCTTCCTGATCTTTTGCACAAGGTTTTCCCACTGGCCCGCTCTCCAGTAGCTGATAGAGGCGGGGAACCGTCCCCCGGCCCCCCTGCAAAGCAGGAGGGAGAGCTGATGCTGCCAAGCCACTTTGGAGCGGTGGCTGTCACACGTACGCTGGCGCTGGCATGCCGGGCACTAACTCCGAGCATGGGGTGGGCATGTGAACAGCAGCGCGGGACCCCAAGCGCCGTGCACACCCCAGAGGGCTGCACTGCGATGCACAGCTGGATCCGAGGGAGGGCAAGGGACTGGGACGCCCAATCCGGGAGGGGGCACGGTCGGTGCCCCCGCCAGGCGGGTGGTACCCTGCCCCTGCACGCTCTGCAGGGAGCAAGCGGCATCGTCGCCTGCCGAGGGCAGAGGAGGAGCTGCCAGGATGAACAGACCGAGCATTCGGTGAATGGTCACGGGCGGCCCATGTTTGAGATGAAAACCCATTTCTCCTTCTCCAGGTTTACATGACACTGTGCTGCTACTGGGAGTGGGGATGGGATCTCTGCCGGACACTTTGTTACTCCAACAAATCTCGCTCAGATATTTCATACTGATGCAAGATTAACTCGAGTCGTGGTAAACCACGGGAGAGCATTTATCTGCAGGAGCCTGTGTGCCAGAACACAAGCCTGCTCTGAGCCCGAGTCCTGCCGGCTGCTGCTGGGTTGGATGAAGGAAAGTCTGGCTTGAGGACAATTTTACAGCTTGATTAAGCCTTGCTCTGGTGCATTTGCTGTTTTTTCACTCTGTCTTGCTTCCCAGAGGAGGCTGCCCTTACTTTCGTTGCCTTCTTCAGGAGCCTAGCGCTGCACGTGGAGGGCAGCTGGGCGCCGAGGAGACAGGTATGCTTGGAGAAGGTCTGATTACTTGCGAAGAAAGCTATCCGTTCTCCTGTGCTCAAACACAGCTTGTCCTCGTAAGATGCTAATGAGGTTCTTACAGCAGTAAAGCCAAACTCATTGAAAATGTTGCTTGGATCAGAGTTTAAGGGACTTTCTCTGCATGCATCTGCAGTGCTGTAATTAAATAATCCCTTTGTAGTCATGGAAACATTGTCTCTGTGTCCTCTCCCACTCGCTACTTTTCTGCCAAAAGTTACAGGCGTTGATTTGGTTCTGACAGCCCTTCGGTTGCTCTGATAATCCTTTCTCTGCTGAGCGGCGTGGGAGAGGAGAGCCGGGTCCTCCAGTAGCTGCTGTACCTGTCAGGAGAACTCCCCCTCATCCGCTCCTTGCCTGGGTGCATACCTTCATCTGTTACAGGGACTAATGGCTTAGTCCCTGATGGAGCAGGTATTCCTGCCTTCGGGGGCTCGGCAGCACTTTGGGGATGCTCCTCAAGGCACTTCAGTTAAAACGCTCCCCCTTTGCCTTCTTCCCTGTGTCCTGGCTGCTGCCCCACGCGATGCACTGGCTGCATCCCACTCGCTGCAGGGTCTTCCATGCTCACTGCTGGCATCAGTCTTAGCGTGTCTGAGATCTCCACCGGCTCTGCTTGAGTCGAGAATAAGTCATTTCCAGGCAGGACTTTTCGTACAGCGTGGGGTGGCTTGGACCCACAGGTCTTGCTCAGCAAAGCAACAAGTGCTCCGCAGCCCTGCACGCTGGTTGTTTCCTTGGCAGAAATGGTATCACAGGAGGACTCCGGATTTGAACAGTTCTGCATGAAGACACAGGGAGGAGAAACAGCGGGAAGAAAAGTCTGTCAAACTTCTTACAAGCCTCTGAGAAAGTTTGGCTTTATTTTCCCCAGCTCTGTCACCCTGACACGTTAACGGCTGGAACTGATGAGTCCTCCTTGCTCCTTCCCACACTTTTTCATGTCTCCTGCAGCAGCACAAAGTGGTGTTTTTTCATGAATGAAGGGAAGAATAAAATCTCATTGGAAAGTTCATCAACTTTGGGCTCCTGCTTGCTGAGTGATAGATAGCTTTAATTACATTGAACTAGTTGGCATCTCTACTACACTACCCAAAGTCATTAAAAATAGATTTTCTGTTCGAACTCCAGCACCCCGAGGGGTCTGCAGGCGGCGTGCCGTGGCGGTGGGACGCCCCGGGGGCTGTCTCCAGCCAGGGAGGTCAGAGGCCTGTGCTGGTAGCAGGCATAAGCTATGGAAACTTTGCTTTGTTTGTTTATTTTATGTATTTATTTATTTGGAACTGGATTCTTGCACTTATTTTATTTTCTCTGGGGGCTGGCAGAGTTTGAGTTCATGGGTTTTGGAGAGTCTGTATTGGTTTGTTTGTTTGTTTTTTCTGATGTTATGGGTCAGGCAGTCAAGGAAAGCAGTAATGAGACTATCATTTAATTGTTGAGAAGCAGGTTCGTAAACAGGGAACTGAAAAGCTCAGCAGCAGAGTTTCGGCGTGGAGAGAAGGAAGAGAGGTAGCAATCAGGCTGGAGGGAGGAGGGCTCTGCCCTCAGGAGTGAGGAAATTCCCCAGGAGCGTTGTTTTCTTGGCTGTTGTCCTTCATGCAGATGCTCCTCAGATCTGCTGAATCGCTTTGTCGCTTTGCATTGGCTGTGACCACGCTCATGTGGAGTGCCCGTCACCTTTTCTTATTCCCGAAATGACTTGCTGCCTGCTGCAGCAGAGGTATGGCCTCGCAGGTCTCTCTGGGCTCTGCAGGGGAGCACCAGTCCATCTTGCAGGTGAGGAGGTGCAGGACTTGAGGCTGCATTTGGAAAATTCCTGCATGCCTCTGCTTGGCTTCAGGACCTCTCACCTCATGTTTCTGCTAGCTGGAGCAGAAATCTCAAGGCATCCAAAATTGGCATCCACTTCTGAAAGCTCAAGCTTCGCTGTGAGGTCTGCTGGCACCCCAGGATGGGGGCTGGAGGCGGGAGCTCGGCTCTCTGGGTGCTGCAGGACCTTGTGCTCCTGCTCTCCAGATAAGTTCATCAGTTCAGGCAACAGCTTTCTCGGGGCTTAGTCTGGGGTGGCGAATACACTCCTGACGTGGTGATAGACCTTCTCAAATGTTTGCTCTGAATGCCAGGAGCATTCCTCTGACCTGTCTTCTCTAATGTAAACAAAGGGAAGTATTTGCATTTAAAAACTAAATACTGAAAACCAAAGCCCTTTCCAAATAAACCATTCTGCTGCACACAGAGCTGCCCCAGGGACTGGCAAGGATGAGAGAGCAAATAAACCAGGCTGTGACAGATGGGAGTCACGTTGGTTATGCATAGCTGCGAGGTGCTGGTGCCCACTGGGATGGGGATGCCAGGGCGGGGATGCCACGAGTGCCTGTGCCCATTGGAGCAGGGCTGGGCAGGCGGGACCCAGCGGGGGCCACGATTTGGGGTTACTGAGCAGGTGCCTGATGATGCACCCACTCCTTTCCTGCTCTCTGTCTTTGGAAGGCCGTGGGTCCGCAGAGCCGGCGCTGCTCCACGGGCAGGATCTCTCCTTTCTCCCTCGCTGCCCTCTCCGCTGCCTTGCCGTGGGCAGCTGCCAGGCAATCAGCCGCCTCGCGCCTGCGGGCAGCAAACCACTCCAGAGGTCGTTGGTTCTGCTGTGTCTGGGTACTGATAGAAACATTTCATTCCTCGCTTGAGCCACCTGTGGCCGTAAAACCTGCCGAGACTGATCCTCTGAAGCCTCGTTCCCCCGTCGCTGCAGAGCTGAGCTGCCGGCGCGGGCAGCGGGAGGGTGTGCAGGCAGGGACTCGCGAGGAGCGGCTCGCCGGACGCCTCCTTCGAGGCCGAGCAGCGTCCGCTCCCATTGTCAGGAAGGTCGGCGTGCTGCCGTGATGCTTGACGGCCGGGGATGCGGGTGGCTGTGCTTGTGACAGCGGGTGGCCTCTGCCGTGGCCGTACCAGAGACTATCAGCGATCCCTCTGCTGTCTTCTCTTTTATCTTCCCTTCTGGTTCTCCTTTCAGGGCTTTTCTGTCTCATTTTCTTACTGTTTCCTTCCTTTTCAGCTGCTTCTTTGCCTCCACCCTCTCTTCTTTCTTTTCCTTGATGGCAGGCCGTGGCTGAAGGGGGCATGGGGGGAAGTTCTCGGACGTGGGAGTCTGCTGTCCCCCGCCCCATTCCGTGTTGGTTTTCCTTCCACCTGCAGGCACTGGTGTTCTTTCTCTTCTCTTCTCTCCTCAGCGCAGCGGTTCACACGCACAAATGCTTTGGTCTCATAATGATAATTAGGCTGGCAGAGAACAGTTTGAAAATACCTAAAGCCAAGAGAGTGTTTCCAGCCTGCCGTCAGGAAGAGTGAGGACATCTGAGCTTTACTTCTGTATTGTCACTGAAGGAAATGTAGCTTTCAGTCTTCTGTGTCCATGATAGGTATGGGATGACATATGGATATATCCTATTCTTAATGGTATTTCTCTTGTTTTTCCATTAAAATGAAACATATTCTTTAGAAGGATGGAATATTTTCGGTATTTGGATCGTGGATGGTAAGGATGGTCGATTATGTGTTAGTACTGTGAGAGCTGGGCAAGTACTGCAAAACCCCCCAACGTTTTTCATGCATGCAAATGTTTAAATGCTTTCTGTTCATAATCTTTTTTAACTTCTTCATTTAAACATTTACTTGGGTATTAGAGCAATGCAGGTTTTCTGGCATTAATTTTTATGAAGGGTGAATTTCAAAGTCACAGGCATAAGTATGGGAGAAAAGCAGATGGTTTATTCTTCCCCAAAGCCTTATACCTTCCACCAGCCAGGGGCCAGAAACCCACAGCCACGGGGTGTATCTGAGCAGTCGGGGCTACAGAAGTGCTGACCCAGAGGCACCCTTGGGGCTCTGCTGCCCTAAAACTGTGCTTGGTGGGACCAGGTGCCCAGCTCAGCCGGTGCCAGCCCAGCCACGCGCCTCTGCCGGGTCTGCTTCGGTCACCGAACACTGAATGCTGCAAAGAGGAGAACGGGTGAGGTTATCTGCCCTGCATTTGCCAGCATTACAAAGAAGGGATCAAATGGTCCCATTTGGGCTAGAAACCTGCGATTCTAGGCATTATTCAAAATTTCTGTGTAATTTTTAAAGAATTATCATGTGCAGAAGCCACAGCTTCCAAGCAGAAAAAGAACTCAAATGACTAACATAAAATCATCTGTAACGAACTGTTATTCATATAATTCAAATCCTCTGTTATTTATAGAGCGCCGCGAGAGCATCCAGCTCCTCACAAACATGAAACAAGCCCTGAGCTGCATATAAATCACAGGGACAGATCCTGTCAAGCCTCACATTGGGGGTAAGAGGTGGGGGATCAGCAATGCCTGATGATTTCGGGGCTGTCCTGACCGCCAGGGTGGGTGAGAGCCATCCCACCAACACGGCTCAACGTGCTGGGCAGATTTTAGGGGAAACCCAGGGACCTTCCTCGCCACATCTTGCAGCGGCTGGTGGCTCCCACGGGGGCTGCTCAGAGCCACCGTGGCTCCATGGGCTGCTCATTTGGTTTGAAAAACATACGTTTGCTCCTAGGCTCCCATCCAGGAGCAGCACGATGTCTGCATCTCTGGGAAATTTCGGATCATCGCTGGTGGTGGGGTGGGATGGGCAGGGCATGGGAGCAGGGCATGTGCCATCCAAGCCCGGGATCGGCCGCCCCGGGGAGGCTGTGCCTGCTGCCAGGCTGGTGTGCTTGCTCCCACGCCACCGTGAGGTCTGTAAAGTGCTTTGAGGTCCTGAGAGGCAAGAAGCAAAGCGGGTAAAAGCATGTCACATGCGGCCTCCCAAGGCGCAGATGAGCCCCCAGGAAGGGCACCCCAGATGCCTTCTGCGGCCAAGAATCAAAGCCAGGCCCTTTTTTTACACCTCTCTGCTATTCCATCACCCTGCATTTCTCTTCTCCATTTCTGAAGCTCTCTACAGCTATCACAGGCTAAATGCATGGCGTACCTGGCTCTGCCTCTCGCACCCCCTCGGTCCCTGCCCCGCTATTCCAGCTCCAGGGCTGCTTTGCTCTTAGCGTACCCCAGGCTGAGCCCTGTGCCCATCCCACGGACTTCATCTCGGTGAAAAAAATACCCAGCTCTGTACATCCACACGCAATTTTTGTTTTAGGAAAAGCTGTTAAGTAGGGCTGAGGAAACAAGAAGAATAGCAGCCCTATTGGTGTCGTGTTTAGAGAGGAACTGGGTTCTCACTGTGTCAACAGCACTTGGCGTGAAAGTGGCCGTTGTTTGGCGAGACACTGCTCCTTTCACCCTGCGCGCCCCAGCTGCTGGGAGCCGGGCGCTGTTTTGAAGGACAGAGCGAGTGCAATACCGACAGTTGTTTTAATTTTCAGCCAGTTGCAGGCATCGCTGCAGGGTGGCTGTGCTGGGGATGGCAATAATTATTTACAGTATTTGATAATAGAAATGTAAATACATTGAAGAGGGACCGGCACTGGCAAGGCCAGTGCAGGAGCACCACGCTGCGGCATTGGGACGGGTCATGCAAATGTACCGTGCCCGCCGGAGGTGGTGAGGGACGGGTTGGAAAGGTTAAAGTGGAATTTCTTCATTGGAGTCAAGCAATGACCCATGGTTAAAGCTTGGTGTCATTTTGGACCCTTTGGGGTTTTCAGTGCTGATAAATGGGTCAGGACTGTGCTACACCTTGGCATCGCGCAGGGACCTTTCGTGTGTGCGATAAGTGCAAGAGGGGGCTTGCAGCAGCGATCTGTGTTGGTGTTCCTTGTGCGCTTCCTTCCCTCTTCTGCTCTGGCACCTCTTGCTTGGGAGAGACGGGTGGCCCACGTGGGGGTCACACCTGGGGCGGCCAAGTCCCTGCTGGTGCTGAAGGGCTCGGGGTGGCCAAGGAGGAGCAAGTAGTGAAATACCCACGTAGGCTAACTAAGCTGCCAACCTGCAAAATCCCAATTAATTTTATTCCCTGCCAAAATCCCAATTAATTTTATTCCCAGCTTTCTTCCCTGAAGCAGCTTCCCCCGCAGCAAGTGTAAGATAGCAAACTGTAAATCAGGGAGGAGAGGACGCGGGTTTCGCCCCGGGAGCGTCTCTGGGCAGGGAGGTTGGGAGGGTTTCTGGCGAGCTGGTGCCGGGAGGCCAACCGGGCTCCGGGCTGCGGCTCCGCTGCGCCCGTGATTCATGGCATGGCTGCGCCCAAGGGACGGAGTGACTTCATGACTCGGTCCCCAATATTTCCTCTTCTTGGCTGACTTCTGCATGGATGTTGAAACAAATTCACTCGGGAATCGCTGTTGTGTTACTCGAATTAAACTGGTGAGGCAGGACCTGAAGCTGCTCTTGTTTCGCTTGCCCGCTGTGCGGAGACGAGCGCTGAGCCCGTGTGTTTGCTTCCTTTGCAGGTGTCCCGGGTGCCCGTGGAGTCCTGCGAGCAGTACACGACCTGCGGGGAGTGCCTGAGCTCGGGAGACCCCCACTGCGGCTGGTGCACGCTCCACCACATGTAAGTCCAGCCTTGGCCATTTAGTTTGAGCTGCTGGTGGTGATGATAAAAGCAGCTTTCAAAGCCACCAAGCGCCTCCCACGCAATCTTTGCAAAAGCAAATTAGGTTGAAGTTCCTTAAGTCCATTCTTCCCTTCCCTGGACGTTCCCTGCATTGCAGCACAAATGCCATTGAAAATCCCTGAGCTCCTGTGAAGAGGTAAAGGAAAACAAATTCCCGCTTTAGGAGCGGTGGGTCGCACACCACAAGGAGAGAGTGCCATGGACATGACGGGAAAGCAGAATTTAAACCGGTGGGAACGAAGGCCTCGTGTTTTGCACGCTCCTGCTTGCCCAAGCTGCAAGTCCCTCCCAATTAATGGGGAATTTTTAAAGGCAATAGTAGACTTGATTATGAGTGGGACTTTGCTGTCAGAGAAGTTACAGCATTGGAAGCGAGCAGAGCACCAAGCCCTACTAAATGTATCAGGACTAGATATTTGAATTCTGCAAGGAAAGGTCAGAGGGTCTCTGCTCCAGCCGTCCCCGATGGGGCAGAGCTGGCAGCGCAGGGCTCGGAGCTGGCAGTCCCTCGTGCACATCAACAGGCACAAAGGGCTAAGGGTTTTTTTTTTTTCAGGGGAGCTCCAGGAAACACTCTCTGCATTCAGGAGGTGTCTGTGTCCTTCCTTTCTCTCCCCTGCCATAATAACGATCACTTCCTAAGGCGGAAGGGGGACCACCAGGCAGAGGCAGACTGGGGAGGAGGGGAAAGCCTCAAGGAGGCTGGAGGAGAGGAATAGAAATCCCTCCGGCTGCGTGCCAGCTTGCAGAGCAGCCCCGTTAAATGCATGGAAATCGGGGCGGAGGCAGAGTTCAGGGACCCGCACAGCAGGACTTGGCCACTTGCCTGAGGAGCAGGTGCTGGAGGGGGAGCGGGGAATGGCAGGCTCCTCCGTAAATCCGGCCTGGATTTGGGACCTGTGGGCTTTGGGGTGCAAACTGGCTCTCCGCGGCTTGCTTGGTTTGCAAAGAGTCGTTGCCACATTTGGGGAGATGCAGGAGAACCATTGCAGCCACTGGCCCTGAGCACCCCGCAGGCTCCAGGCAGGCAGGGGCTGGGGGCAGTGGCAGAGTGGCCCCTGCCAGCAGCACGGCAACGTGGGGCACAGGCGCCCTGGGCATCTTTTGGTTTTTTTTTTTTTAGCTTTTTTCCTTTCAGATGAGCCTGTCCAGCCCTACAGCTAAGCCACCATATGTGCAGTTGTGTCCGAAAGTCTTTACTGTCACAGCAGCTTTGTCAGAAGGAGGTGATTTCCACCCCTGGTGATTCCCATCCCTTTGGCTCTTCCCTTGGGGCAACCATCCAGTGTGCTTTTCCAGCGGTTGGGACAAAAGCCACCACAGCCTTTTGATAGTGAGGGGACAAGGAAGCAAGGAAAGGGAACGTGCTCTACTCAGCATCTGGCCTGAGCTGCAGGTCTGTGGGTGCTCCCAGGAACAGCTGTAGGGGTACGAGAGCATCCGCTCGGCTGGGGACAGTGGCCTTTTAGCGCCTGGTGCTGCTGAGCTGTGCGGCAGGAGGGGACGCCTGCATCAGGTGTCTAGGTGTGTGTGTTTGTTGCTCCTCAGACTCCTGCAGCAGCTCCTCTGCAAGGATCACCGAGTGCTTTCCTAATGCTAATGAACTGAATCTTCATAAACCACCTGGGAAGCAGGTAAAGGTTGTTATCTTCATTCTGCAGAGAGAAAACCCTCAATGTCAAGAGGAGAGAAAAGTGTCATTTCCTCTGCCCTTTTGGCCGTGACATTTCGGCATTAACCTATTCCCAGCGAGAGTTTCTTCCCTGATGGTATTTCTCAACCTTCCCTTCGAGCGTCTGCACTTTCCTTTCCTGCTTGGAGCAATGATCATTTTTTAGCTTTTGTCTTAAGCTGTAAATAATTGAGTTTATCTTGCTGTTCCTGAAGCCTCTGTCATATTTGTTTGGAGGCCCCAAGTGCTGGAGTGTTTGTATTTAATTTGTCATCTCTCTCCTCTAATTCTTTCGTGTCCCTCTTGCCAGATGGACCAGCTGCTCCTTTGCTCTGTGGAAGGGTTGCGGTCAGGGTGCGAGGTGCTCGTGCTGTGTTTTCTGAGGGCTGATAAAAAGGGTGAGGGGCAGAAGAGGAGACGTTTTTGTCCTTGAAAGAGCAAGAGAGTGGCTGGCCACCTGAGCAAGTGCGGGTATGGTAAACACCAGCACTGAGTCTATTGGGGATTGAAATCCAGTTGTTTCTCCCCACTGCTTGTTGTGGGGTTTTGCTCCTCGGATTCGGCGTCTGTACCCTGGGGGTACTGAGACCCCCAGGCAGCTCAGGGCATCTCTGTGCAAGAGCTGCGGAGGAGCAGGGCAGGCCAGTGCGTAAGGCAGCTCCTCTCTAAGCGCTCGGCATCCACCTTTGCAGTTACCAGAGGCTTAGCTGAGAGCATGGACATGCAGGTACTGAGTTATCAGGGAGCCAGAAAAAAAATCAGAATTTTAAATGATGCGTTGGATGTCTGAACAGGTACGGATGTGAGAGAGACGGACGGACCACCGCCCCATTCCAGGTAGCATCAGGCAGTGTGTCCTGCCTTCCATGCCATCAGCCAGAGAGGAATAATAAAGGAAAAGTAAAAGGATCTGCGTTGTCCCAGGATAAGCTTTCATTATCCAATATTACAAAAAGCTTTCCTTGTGTGCTCATCTTGTATTATCATCTCTTAGAGGCCTGAGTCAGGGCTTTAGGCTCTGTTGCACAGTGGGGTGCTTGCATACGTGTGTGCGTACCTAGAATTTAAGGGTAGTGATAGTAGTGATGCCCATGAACGAGCTATCTGTGAGGTTTAAATCAGTGAGCTCTGGAAGCAGAGGTCGGTCACGCTGGCAGCGCAGACCGGGTGGCTGTAGCGATGAACCTGAACCCAGGAGGCAGCCGGCCGCGGCTGGGCGCAGGCACCGAACAGACCCGTAACTGCTGCCCTAGAAGAGGTGCTGGATGAGGCGGCGGCCGAGGGCAGCGCATGCCTTGCACCGGGCTTTGAGAAACCCTGGACACAGGACCTTTGAGAAGGTGCTAAAAACCAGCAGGAAGGGAAAGGTGCTTGTCCTTCTGAAAAATCCTCTGCTCCCCCGGTGGTCCCCGGAGCAGCAGCGCGACGGCCGAGCAGCCCGTCCCTGCCCAGCACCTCCGCTGTGTTCTCCCGGCCGGGGCTTTGCTCGCCGTGCAAGTTCGTCCTCTCCATGCGAGAGAACGATCTTCTGCTCCTGCTCTTCTACAAACAGCACTCTTTGGGAGCAAGCGGAGGCCTCAAGGAGGTTGTTAAAGAGGCTCTTCAGCCCAGTGGGATTTGAAACCTGCAAGACTTCCATATGCTGCTCTCTGCAAGTGTGTTATTGTCTACAGACCTATTTATCTCTGTTAGGGCTGTTGCCATAAATAGTATGATAAAAAAGAGCCATTCCAGCGAGTCAATGAGATAAAGGCTCCAGTCAAGAGCTCACTTTAAAGCTATCTTACAGATTCACTTAAACCTCAATAATTCTTCCTTTGGCAGCATTCATATTTAGCTCCATTATACTCAAAAAAAAAAGGAAAAAAACCCAAGAGGGTGAGGAGAATAGCAAGAGTGTTTGCTGGGGATCACAGTGGTTTGGAAAGGGAAAGTGTAAACTCCACTTTTCTTAATCAAAAGCAAACAGCCTCGCGGGAGGATGATGGTCCACTGTTTCAGGGCGGGAAGCCCTGGTTTTGCCAGGCACTTGTCAGCTGGTCAGAGCTAGATGTACAAAATTCAGCCTCTGCGGGAGCAGGAGGTTTCTGCTGATGCACGTTTGTGTCTGGAGCCGCTCCACAGGGAACCGGGAAAACAAGCAGTTTGACAGCAGCACCTTGTTAATTCAAGTAACATATACACTCGAGTAAGTGTCAGAAGGGAACTTGCTAGTGGCATGTGGGGCTGGTGACAGCATCTCGATCCTCTGACCTTTGCGCCACCATTTGAAATAGGGTCCAAAATCAGCAATGAGTGAAAAGTGATAAAGTTTGCTGATAGCTTATTAAGCCCATTAATACCAAAAGGCCAATATGTCATCTGCGCCCAGGGAGGGGGTCTGGAAGAAAAGGATTTTCCCCAAATGACATAAAATAGAAAATCACTGAGGGATGCCAGTGCTGTGCTGCAGTCTCTGATAGCTGGTTTGAAACACTGATAATTCTTCCTTGGTTTCCTGGTGGGCGCTTCTTTACCTGCTGGAAGCAACTTGATTTCACTCCACTCCAAGGACACCTGCAATAGAAAAACAGGGATAATGAGCCATCCTGGAGCACACGGCATGCTAGGAGCAGTCCTAGTCACTTTGGCATGCTCGGAGGCTTGCATTCCTGATGGTGGGAATGGGAGGGAGCTGGGAGCCCAAGGTGTGAAAATCGGCCAAAGCACAGCCGGCAGCTGCCGGAAGGTCCCGTTCCTGGCCCTGCCGCACTCCTCAGCTCCAGGAGGAGATGATTAATGAACTATGTGGTTTTGTTTTAATTAGAATGGAGGCATCATCTTGTTACTGCCTGTTACTGCTTTACAGTTTAGTTTCTTTGCAGATTATGAATTTATAGCTTGCAGGGGCCCTGGCCGAGCAGCGGCAGAGTGCCTGGCTCGCCCTGCACCCACAGCGCCCGCTGTCGCCGCTGGCACACGGGGCTTAGCAGCTCTGGATTGTGTCCCAGTGCAGGCAGGACTGGGAATTGCTCCTCAGATACTTGTGGTTTGTCTTTCCTCTGATCACAGAATATTTTTCAGTGCCCTTTGGTCCTAACCTGGAGTTTGTGCCCGATACCTGGTCCCGGTGCAGAGCATCGCTCCCAGTCCTGCTGATAACTCCTCCTTCCCCTGGCTGAGGCTCTGCCCTCCCGTTTAGCTCGCCCCTGGTCAGCTGTAGCACCTCGTGCTGTTTGACATCTTCCCCAGGCGCTTGCGGTGCTCTGATGTGTGCTCATGTGTGGCAGGTGCTCCCCGAGGGACAGCT
>NW_009203509.1:47755-48194 GCF_000690835.1 Fulmarus glacialis | reverse complement strand
GCTGCCGGCAAGCGGGGAGGGTAGACCTGTTGGTGAGAGACATTTCCAGCATATTTCAGGTTCACAGTGAACAGACCATTCTCCAGCCTTCCTCCCTTCCCATCGGCACAAATGTTTTCCCATGAAGTCAGGCTCACAGGGGGCCCGGGGAGGAAAGGGGCCATCCGAGCCAGGGAAGAAGGGGGTGGGGATGGCAGAAACAAATTCCCCTTCCCCTTGGGCCTCAGCTCACATTTCTCTTGGTCCGGTTTCATTAGCTGTTGAAAGGAAAGGCTTTGTTTCCCAAAAATCCTCATCTGTGAGCTGTGCTCAGGCCTGGCTCTCTGAAGCACCCCAGCTGTTGCTCTCCGAGCCCCCCAGCACCCCGCGGCAGCCGGCCTTGCTGCAGCCCCTTCCCGCTCCCCGGCGGGGCCCGCGGGCCCCCCCCGCCCCCGGGCTT
>NW_009203509.1:32877-47739 GCF_000690835.1 Fulmarus glacialis | reverse complement strand
TGCCCCCCCTGCCCACTGGCATTCGTGTCGAAATGGCACGGGGCTCTTGGGAGGGCACTCACCCCTTCAGGCACTGGTTTGCCATGGGGACAGTCCCCATTCGCGCTGGGGTTGTGGGGGCTTGCTCCTTTCTGATGGCCACGCGTGCCCAGGGCAGGGCTGTCTCTCCCTGTGCTGTGGGGCAGTTGCAGCTCAGGGAGATTGTTCGAGCTGCTGTGCGTGCAGAGGGTTGTTGCTGCTCTCAGGCGTAAGAGGCAATGCACTGCTACTGCTGTCACAGGTTCCTGACGCGGGCAATGAGGGTGGCAATGCTTCTGTAGAGCAACCAGGGGGACAAAAAGCTGCCATTGCCACCTTTCCTGAACTGCAGTACCCAAAGGCTCAGCAAGGTGTTTTTGTATCCATAAGGAACCTGCATCCTTGGCTTTCTTCTTCCTCCTCCACTTCCCATGAAAGGGCAGCTGGCTGCCTCCTGTGGGTGGACGGGTAATTTAAGGGGGTCGGTACTGAATGGGAATACAGCAAGAAATGAAAATACAAAGGAAACTCAGGCAGCTCTGCCTGCTAACAGGTCACTGGCTGTGTTTTGTTTCCCCTCTGCCCCTCCTCTCCCCGGCTGCAGCTCAGCCTGCTGGTCAGCGATGCTCCAGACCTGACGGCTGGGGTCACCTGCCTCTTCGGAAACCTGACGGAGGTGGAAGGGCAGGTTTCGGGCAGCCGGGTTGTGTGTGTTTCGCCAGCAGCGAAAGATGTTCCTGCCATACCTGTGGATCAGGGTAAGTAACTGACTTCTGGACAGCAATACGATGTCTGTGCCACCAGACAGTGCGACACAGGTTTGGAAGTATCTGCTGGGTGGAGCAGACCCTTTGGGCTGCTGCTGGAGAAATTCATGCTCCTGTCAAAGACCATTGAACCCAGGGAGCTAAATATGCTTTGTCCTTAAGAAATGCATCCCACCCAGGGAAACATAGGCTGGGAGCAGGCAGCACCTCGTGCTTGCCCTGTCCCTACACTGTCCCTGCGCTGCCAGACAACTCCCTGAGACAGGACAGGAGCCGTCTGTCCCCCGGGGTGGCTCGTGAGTGGGGCAGGGCCTCGCAGCCTTGCCACGCTGGGTGGATCTGGAAAGCAGGAGCCCTCCCCTCAGCCTGGCTCAGCACCCACGAGTAGGTGGATGCAGTTTCTATTTTTTGGTCCTGATCTTTGGGTTGTTTCTTCATTAATGTCACTGCTGTCATATTTTCTCTTCCCGTAACCAAAATGCTACTTGCTTAAAACTCGTTTTCTCCTTGGCATCCTTCCAGGTGTCAACTGTTTTTCCCTGCTGATATCTTTGTATTTGTAAGGCATTATATGGAGCCTGAGACTTGGTGAACACTGGGGGCTGAGAGCCGCTGCGGTAGCAGGGCTAGCGTAGGCTTACCCACAGCAGCTCCAGAAGAGCGATCTGCTCTTAATTAACCCAGTGCTGAGGCTCCTAAAGAGCTTCACTAACGCCCTCGTTTCCAGCATTGTCTCCTATTCTAGTCTTGGGCTGCTTCCCAGAGTAGACCGAATTAGTGTTTTTATACTGGAGACAGAATCCTTTAGAGTACGGGATGAGATCCCAAGCTCGTTTCAGCTGTGACCCAAGGCAGCGTTTAGACCCTGCATCTCCAATGCGCTTTTCCATCAAGCCTGATTCGGTCTGGAGGCATTGCTGGAGACAGCCAGCCCAGCACCCCGAGGTGCTCAAGGGCAGGGTCTGGCCGGGGGGATGCTTAGCCCCCAGCTTGGGGAACTGCTGCAGACTCACTGCGGGTGGGGGGCCCGACACCTGGGGGAGCAGGGAGACGAAAGGAACCCGACTTCCACCTTCTACCCCAGAAGCAGACGTCTCTGCACACTGGCAGGCGGGGAGCGGGTGCCCCCCCCGTCTGCTGTTGCTTCCTTCGTTACTGCTGGTGGGACTGACGGGCTCTGGTTTGCATTCCCAGACTGGTTCGGCGTGGTGCTGCAGCTGAAATCACGGGAGACAGGGAGGACGTTTGTCAGCACGGAGTTCAAGTTCTACAACTGCAGTGCCCACCAGCTGTGAGTGCTCCCTCCCCGTCCCCCAGCGGAGCCAAACACCAGCTAAAAAGAGGAAGGGCTGGGAAATGGATGCTGGGTGCCGGGACCAGCCGGGGGGGTTATTGCGCTGCTTGGTGCAGCCACGTGCGGTAGAAGGGGAGCCCACTGGTCCCCGTCTTCTCTGAACTTCTCTGGGTGCGTGTGTAGCTTTCTCTGCCTTGTGAGACCCAGGCGGAGTGAGCCTGAAAAAACCTTAACCTGCTGGTGCCCCCAAGCTGCGCGATCCCGCAACTGTGAACTCGATGCATCTTCACAGGCAGCTGGAGGAGGCAGAGCAGAGGGTCCGGGGAGGTGGGCTGCAGGCAGTGGGGAGGTGGGCTGTGGGCAGCCGGAGGAGGCAGAGCGCTTCCGCCCTGCACCGGTGAGGAGAGCAGGGTGCTGGCTGCTGCGAGGAAGCTCCACGGGGCGAGAGAGGAGGGCATGGCCGCCGGAGGAGACGGCGGCAGGGACTGACCCGGACGTCTCCAGCCCTAGGGTCTGAGCACAGTGGTTGTATTTTAGATGGGGTAAGCGAGAGCACTGGCAGCAGGAGCTCCCTGCAGCCTGTCTGCCCCTGGGGTTGGGGCAGAGCAGCCCTGAGAGCCCGATACAGCAGCCCAGGCGTGCGGCAGGCACGGTGGGCTGCTGCGCGAGGGCTGGGGGCCTCGGTGCTGCTGAGCATCGTGGAAATGTATCCCCTGCAGGCACATCTGCCGCTGGAAGGTGGCACGCAGCTGGCTGGCCTTAAAAACATGTTTACAGACCTGAAGCACTTAGAGATTTCTCTCTGGAAACACAGCAAGCCCAAAAGCACCAAAATGAAATGTGGGCAGGGCCTGCCAGAAGTTGGATGGTGAACGGCAAGCCTGACCCGTGGGGCTGGGCAGCATCTCCCGTGGCAGGGTTCAGCTGCCAGCTTTGCTCCGGGAGCATGATTTGCTGCTCGAGCTGCCTGGTGGGAGTCAAGGAGTGCCAGCACAGGGTCACTCCCAATCTTTCTGCACTGGATTTGAAGCCTCAAGCTACGGGGCCTTCCCTGCTGCACTTGGAAGAAGATTGGGTGCATTGATGGGCTTGGCTGGCCTGCAGTTTTTCTACGCATGCACTCAGGTTTTTTTAATTTTGTTTTGGGCCATAGCACAGAGCAGAGGTACCGGGATGAAAGGAGTGCTGTCAGTCCTTCAGTTCACCCACGCTACCTCTCGTGGTGGTCTGTATCCATTACCCCAATGATCCCTGCCTCCTGTCGCACTACCCTCGTGCACAGCTCTGTTCTTACGTCCTTGTCCCTCAGTCAGGCTGTACAGCACTTGCAGTCCTTCCAGCGGTTCCTCTGCATTCTCCTGGCTTTGAATTTGCATGAGGGATGGCATCACGGGGACCCCTATTTTCACTTAGGAGCTGAGGTTTGAATCGGGAGAGGCAATGCATCTTTTCTGGCCTGTCATTTGGCTTCATCTGACCATGCCTTTCTACCAGCTTGTGTTTGGAGATAAAGTGCTAACGCGGTGGTAAATTCTGCAGCACTTACATCATACCGGACTCGTTATCAGTGAGTTCAACAAGGGCACGAGCCAGCCTGGGAGGAATGAATCACAGCATGCAAAAAGGAGGAAGGAATACAGGTCTCAGCCAGCGGAGAAGAGAGACCTATTGATCCTGAGACTCTTCATTGCAATGGCAAGGGTGTCTAGAGAGAGCAGGGGAGCAGCCGTGCCCTTTGTGGCTGTGCGGCAGCACGAGAAATGGTTGTGGTGTACGAAGCACGTACCTCTTGGGAGCTGGCATTAGGCTGGACAGGAACATGCTGCTCTTGCAGACTGTTTCTGCGAAACCTCCTGTGCTGGATCCAGCTGTTGTGAACCCACGGGCTGAGATGGCTCGGCACTCAGGTGCATGAATTCCTGTGTCCCGAGGGAGCTGCAGGTGGGTCAGGGAACGTGGTGGTGGCCTCTGTGTTACGTCCCTTTTAGTAAGCAACAGATGAGGTGGAGGGATGCGCTTTCTGAAGCAAAAGAGAGACAGTGGTCCTTGAGAAAGCTGGATTGGGATGAAAGAGCAAAGGTGGTGACCTGGTGTAAGTCTCTAAGAGCTCAGGATCCTGCCGGGAGCCCCTCACCCTGCTCAGCTGAGCAGAGCTGAAAGCAGCAGCCAGAAAACCACGGTACAGTGAGAGGTGCCGAACGAAGCCGTTGGCCTGGGTGATCAGAGAGGTTCTCTTCCCTCGGACCCAGCGGTGCTGGGAGAGGCAGAAGCTCCACCAGCACTAGACAGGAAAGCTGGAGGCCAGGGCCAGGTCGGGTGAGGGCAGGTGGGAGAAGTGCTACAGACCGAAATGGAAATGAGTCAAACAAACGAGTAATTAAATAAGCTTGCAGCACTTGATATTCTTCCCCAGATTTGCATATGCATGATTAGAATAAGCTTCCTTGGCTATTAAGGTCACTACAAATGCATCAGAAGGAAAATACAATTGAGTTATTAAAACACGCTTTCTCGTGACAGCAGCCTGTGAGAGGCATTGCCCTGGCACCTCTGCCCAGCTGGCGAGAGAGGCCCTGCCTGGAGACCTGCTTTCTTCATTTTCTGATTTCCAGCCCAAGGCCACGCTCCCGCTTCCCTGGTTGATGCTCGTCTGTTTGCGCTGACCCTGGGCTCGCTCCAGCGCATCCCTGCCCCGGGCACTGCCCGCTCCAGGCAGCACCCCGGGCTCTGGAGCCGCAGGTTACGACGCGGAGCTGAGTCCCACAGGCACAGCTTACACTTACGCCAGCAGACGGTCACCAAAACGCTGCCATGTGGCACGGAGGGTTGGCCTCAGAGATGGAGGAGGTGGTTACTGCAAATATTAGCAGCTGTCATGGACCGTGCATCTAACTGGCAGCCAGTTAGTGTGGAATAAAAACCACCCAGCCAGTTTGCTGGCAGCTGGGCCACCCCATGTCTGAAAAGGGCCTGCATTCTTTCAAAAACATTTCATAAACAGTTCATTTCTTCCAACATGAATCAAAAGCACTTGCTGGTCTCTTTGCACTCTGAGGCCAAGCAGAAGTGTTAGCATTGACTTGAAGCATTCCTGACTTGTAAAACAACTGATCCAATTTTTGCCAGGCTTGCCTTGTTTTCCATTTTCTAGAAACTGAAAATCAAGTCTGGTGTCTGTGCAATATTGTGCTTTATTTTACACCAATGCAACGATGTGCAATAAATCCCAGCTTGTGTTTTATTACTGAATGAATTGTGAGGTTGCTTAAAGACTGTCTTTTGAGTGCATGTTTTCCCAAAACTGTTTGTTACTTCTGTTGTATCAAAACATCCCTCCAAAGAAATTATTTTCCCATGAAGGACCCTGAGCCTGGGCCTCTGGCTAGGCCTGTCTGTTACCATACAGACCTCCCAAGGTGATAACCTCCTCCCTAACTCCTCCTTTCCCCCGCAGGTGCCTGTCGTGTGTGAACAGCGCTTTCCGCTGCCACTGGTGCAAGTATCGGAACCTCTGCACGCACGACCCCACCACGTGCTCCTTTCAGGAGGGACGGATCAACGTCTCTGAGGTACCAGACCGGGCTTTCAGGACTCCTGAGCTCTTTCTTCTTTGCTTTTCTATGGCACAATTAGCATAACCAATGCTTATGTGAGGTTTTTCAACTTTCCATGGGTCGGGGCTCCTCTCTTGGCTGGCATTGAAAACTGCAGATACAGCTTTAAAGGAGTATAGCAAGAAAGTATCAGTTTAGCAAAAACGATGTGTCTCAACCCAAATGCCAAAGCTGATCCCACCTCTGATACGTGGGTATGCTCAGGTTCAGTACTACCTGTAATTGCTGTAGGGCTTTCCTTCGGGGGTCTCGAAGACCAGCGCATTTCAGCAGCTCCACTTTACATACGAGGCGTGCAGGGATTTACCCGACAGCAAGCAACAAGTCAGATGCAGAGCTCTTGGTGGGACTCGTTCAGTGGGTTGTGTTGGCAGGTCTGAAATTTATGGCAGGAGCCTTACTAAACTGATTAAGAAGGGAGTTACAGACATGAACAGCCCCAGACTTTGGAAAAGAGAATTGATTCAGGTTCCAGCGCTGTGGACCAGGAGCCATCTCTCTTAGCAGTTAATAAAAGGTGTGGGGCTCAAGTCCAAAAATGCTTTTAACAATTTGAAGGAGGCATAGCCCGTTAACAGCTCTGCCAGATCCTCTATATGTCCCGAGGCAGAGGGATCCATGGAGGAAAGGAGTTTGTAAGCGCAAATTCCTGATCAAAGGTTATCACTAACCCCTTCGTCTGGGGTTTTTGCACCCATTGTCTTCTCTGATTCCCATGCTGCTGGTTGCTTCAGGTTCACCAAG
The DNA here is from genome assembly GCF_000690835.1 of Fulmarus glacialis. NCBI lineage: Eukaryota > Metazoa > Chordata > Aves > Procellariiformes > Procellariidae > Fulmarus > Fulmarus glacialis. The sequence goes on along the minus strand of NW_009203509.1, from coordinate 41,302 downwards.
TACAGGGCAGATACAGCCTCTGATGCTGGTAGGGTCCTGGTCTTCGCCCTTATTGTCCCTACATGTAGCTTTGTGGCACCTGAAATGGGTGCGGGTCCTAAAGCTGCAAGGAAAAAAAAGGCTTTAAAAGATGCTTGAAAATCCTGAGCGTCTTGGAAAGTGGGAAAGGCAGCAGTGAGGACATATACAAATATTAGAAAAAGAAAGGAGAGTAAGATTAGCCAGCATCAAGACACTTCAGTGAGTAATAGAGATACAGAAAAGCAGGAGAGATTGGTCGGTAAAGTAAAACACTGAGCCGCTAAAAAGAAGTGACTGAAGCTGCCAGGCTAAACCAGTAATAAACTTGAAATTCCAACAACTCATGGGTCTTTCTGGTTAAAATGCTACCAGGAGGCACATAGGCACAAGACAAGAAAAGTTAGTGAACTGCATGTGTACGTACCTCAGTGGGAATCTGCAAGAGCCGAGGGGTGGACAGTGTCACTGGGAGCAGGCGCTGCCTCCTGCCACCTGCCAGGGACGAGAAGAGGGGCTCACGCAGCAGCCTGAAAGAGCTGCCCCAGGTGGCAAAGGGAACGGACGCCCAAGGAGAAGCATCCACCTGGGGACAAACCAAAAGCTTTCGCAGTCCAGTTCAAAGTCAGGAAAATTCCTTTCAACATAACAAGAGAAAGCAAAAACCTTTGCTTTTCCTTCTCTTGAGTGATGCGGGTTTTTTTCTCCTTCACGCTCAAAGCATCGCTGTCTTCCCAGGCTTTACAATTGTAGTCTCAGTTTTATAGGTCTTCAACCCCATGATCTCAGAAGTGTTTGACAAGTCTCTGGGAAAGTAGGACAATCCCATTATCTCCGTTTTTCTCCTGGGAAGGAACGCACAGGACTTGCCTGAGATCACACAGAGGGAGCCAGTGGAGGAGTTGGTATCTCTGCCAGTTCCTGCTGGGATCACAGGACTGTCGCGTCTCCAAAGAACTTCCTCTGTCGTCTTCATCTTGTAGAGGTTGTTTCTTACCAGGGGATGTTATGTGATATCTAACATTTTCCTGGTGATAACTTTTGATGAGGGCTGATGATAACGATATAGATGCTCCACTGTTCTTCATGACTTCTCCAGACCTCTGAACACACAGGCACAACCAGCCGCCAAAACCTAATTTGTTTGCTTATTCAAGGCAAATGAATGGCCACTTGCGTACACAGTGCAGTGCTAATGCCTTTATTGTGGGCATTTCTCTCTGGCTAACATAAGACATGAAATAAATGCCTCGTAAAGTGTTTTCTCTCTTAAAACAATTCAGATCACAATGTTCTCATTGTGTCATGGCCTGATGTATTAGCAAAATGTTTGTGCTTACCAACATCGCTCCCTCCCTAGCAGAGAGTCGGTTGTGTTTGGAGCCGCAGCGGTGCTGCCGGTGCTGCGGTGATAATGTGGCAATGCCTCCGCCGCGGAGGGAGCAGCACCGGCACGTGCTGCCCTACTTTCAGTCCCGTGTGCCTCTTCTCACGTAAGATTTGCACACGTGTTCACACGGGGTTGGAAATTTTCTCATGCCTTTATATTTAATTTAAGAGAAAATATCTTGAATATTCCCTTTTATTCCTGGCCCATCAGAATTTGTGTCCCAGTGGGATTCGATGTGTAACGAACTCCCTTTGATGCTCCTAGGAGTTGTCTGTCTTGAGAAGGGAAAAGAGCTCAAAGCCTCAGCCACTTTACAGGGTGATGGGGGAAAGAAAGCCCTTCTTCATGAGCTGTACACTTGCTCCTTGCAATCTTCTGGCTGTATTGGCCAAGCTAAATGCTGCCTTTTTGCCCTGCTTTCCATGAAAATACAGCCAAGAGAACAAGCTTTTTCTGTCTCTCCGCCTGCCGTGTCCACAGGAATTGTTTGCTGACGTCCAAGGGCAGAGCTCAGCGGTAGACGTGGGGGATGCAGAGGAAGCCTCCGAAGACGGGTTGGTGCTTTGGCAGGGGTAGTGAGTGGCCTGTGAAGCCGTCGGTAAATGATGCACCTTGAGTGTCAGATCTCTGTTTTGCATCATGCTGTTGTATTGGCAAAAGTGAAAATGTGCAAAGCATGTTTGGTTTAGAGTCGTTGGTAGATAAATACAGAACCCTTCACGACCTTTAAAGCAGAGATGTCTTCCAGGGCAGAGCTGGCTGTTCTTGATATCCTCTGTCTGGTGGGAAGTTTCTGACATGGGGTAAACCCAACTCTTTTGAGGCCTCTGTTTCCAGGTGGCCAGTTCTCTAGGAGTTAATAATTAGACAAGCAACTCTCTTTTCTCAGCCTTTTCTTAGCCTGAGGCTTCATTTGTCCGCAGAAGGTGCCTGCGTAGACACTGCTATCCAAAGAGCAATAGGAAGGCAAAGGTCTGGGGCTGGCTTGCACCCCCAAAAGCAGGGTTTCTCCAAGAAGGGGTCTCGTGGGTGTGAAGCGCTGATTGTCTCACTTTGCAAAGCTTCAGATGAGGCCTATGATACAATTTTAATGTGTCTGAGGTGGTTGGGTTTGTGTGTGTCTGAGACTATAAGATGTCTCTCTCTAAATGTATAAAACACGCAGATAAAGAGGAATGTAGATACATAAATATGTCCTTACACCCCATCCCAATGGAGAGCTAGGACCAAATAAATCCTATTAGTTTCCCAGAATGTGGGATCCCATCCCTCTTTGATGTCCACTGTGTACAGATAATGCCATTTCCACATGTGAGATGCTGAATCGGGGACGGAGCATTTCAGATTCTGGGAGCGTAGTGCAGAGCCAGATTTCAGCTCTGGTCTGACTCCTTTAAATTCTCATTGCTTTTAGAGCAACACCTTTGCAGCTGGCTGTGCCCTTGGATGCTGAGTGCTGCTTGATGTGCCTTGAAGGAAATAAAACGAAATCAAACCTTCCTCATATCTGTCCTTACAATCCCCACCATTGAATATCTGAATGGAAACTATGATGTGCAGGAGATAACTCGGAGCCACATCTAAGTCCACCAAAGTCAGCAAATGACTTTGCTGGGTCACATCGAACTTCTGGAGAGGTGTGTTTGTCAGAAACCAATAGTAACAAAAAGCCCAGTTGCAGCAAGATTAACTCATGTCGGTTTGAGAAGATTAGTTTGAGCTTATTGGCAACACTTTTTCCATCAGTAGATTTATGGTGTGTATAACCTAGTGTTTGGTGTTTGGAGGGGGAAAGAGCCACGCAGGAAGGTGCTCCACAGGGCTGCAGGGGATGGGAGCGCTGCCGGGAGCCGGAGGGAGTGTTCCCACCTGTAACCTGGCCATGTTCGAGGGAATGGCTCCTACCCTCACCGCTGGTACAGGAAGGGTTGTTTATGGGAAAGAAGTAGGCTCCCCAGCCTTCCGTGTTTTGCATGGCTGTAAATATCACAGTACTTCATAAATTAACGGCGAAGACCCGGGTTACAGCACGCGCATACAGCACAGAGCTCCGGACGAAAGGGCGTTGGGTGGGAATTTACCAGTGAGAAAAGTCTCGGTTGCCTTTCTTTTCATGTTGGGTTTCTAAGGAGCAAGGTCTGCTCTCCTTTCCAGTAGCATAAATGAAGAATAATGTGTTTCCATGAGTGATGGGGACCGTAATTTATATCACTGGGAACACAACTGTTAGCCAGGGGTTTACATTCATGTGCCAGATTCGTTTATATTTATAACTTTAAAATGTGTGTAGGAAGTTAGCGTCTGTGGTGGGGTTTTTTTCAAGATGAAAAGTACGAAAATGTTATATTTTCTTCCATTTGGGCTAAATCCCATAGTCAAAAGAAATGCTTGCCATTTCTAGGCAATTTTTTCCAAGTAAGAGCACGAAGATTTGACCTACTAAAACTGCTCTGTTAAACACAAATAATAACTACGGGTGCTCTGTTCTACTCCACAGACAGATGCATATCGTGGGTCTTTAAGGTATTTGTAGACCTTGGAGTCTTTGAGGCTAAAAAGTGTTGGAGAAGCATAAAATGTCTTTGTAAATTGTGTGATGATACTTCATACACAGAATATTCCCCAAGAGTCTGTGCCGCTCATGCGTCGGAGTCTTGTCTTTCTCCAGCAGATCTTCTGATTTGTGTTTATTCTAGCGTACAGAAGTCAAGAAGGATAATGAGAGGATTCAGCATGTGTTTGTTTAGCGAGAGGAGGCAATAATGGCCTTTCTAACTCACTGCAGGATTTACTTCTCATGAATTAAAAAACACAGTAAATTGATTATCGAACAAATTGTATATTCCACTGGCTGCAATTCTCCCTTTTATTCTGTATTTTCTGGATCATCAGCTCTTCTCGGCACTAGCATGGTGAAGTGCAGAATCGAGCGCCCAGACCTGAGCCCTGCAAACCAGGGATGGTCTCGTTACTTATAACCACGAGGGAACCTTTGCCACAGCCACACAGCTTCGATCCCAACAGCAGGACTGGTGCTGCCAACCGCTTCCCAGTTCATCACGGAATTCCTATAAAGTGAATAAACATTGACAGAGGCATTGCTAAAGCTGACAATATACCTCTAACAAAATAATTTGTTAGCACTGGCTTTTAGATCAGGTAGCACGTAGAAGAGGTGGCGAATGGACAAACCAACCTGCCAGGCTGATGCCACGTGGCATCACCCCCTTCAGCTCTGTGTGCGCAGCGCGGGACCCAGGCGCTACTGCAGCAGCACCCTCGTGGGACCCGTACGCGCTCCCACACGCTCCGTGGGAAGGCCTGTGTGTGCAGGGACGTGCGTGTACATCACTGCGGCAGCAATTTAAAAAACAAACGAAAAAAAGACCTGAAAGCTGAACAATGAGCCTGGATGGGAAATGGCACAAACAGAGAAGAGGGGGTCTCCAGCAGTGCTTCTGCAACACGTGCCGCATCCAAGCAAGCCCCGCGCCCTCCGCAAGCTCCTGCAGGTTTTGCGGCTTCACTCACTCATCTGATAAATTCAGCAGCAATTGCCAGCAGCAATGTGGCTCCCCACGAAATGCGCTGGGCTTCGGTAGTGTGGCATCTTCCTACATATCCCTCCATCCCAAAATGTATATCCCCTTATTAGTGTGATCACTGTAGCTGTCAGCCAACACAGAGGGGCTGCCTTTCTCGGTGTTTCCCTGAGTGGCATGCACTCACAGGCTGCATGCCTTTTTTTCGCCAGAATCCCAATCTGACATTTTTCTCCCACTGAAAGCAAAGGAAAAAAATCTATTATGTCCTACTCATCTCTAATGACAGCAGAACAATTCTTGCTACCAGCATTTTCAGCACTACAGAGCAGATTTGAAACTGTAAGTCCTCTCCCATGTCTCTAAAGGAAGAAGCATTTCTTTAACAGTCGTCTCACGAATGGCAGTGGCCAGGAAGGATAATGGTCCATAACATATTCATTATTTTCAGGACTGTGCACTGAGGTTCTCCCACTGGTGATGTGGTTGGAGATTTTTTGTTTTCAATCATAATGTGATAAAAGATTCTATGGCTCCAGGATGCCTTTCCTCCCAAACACGGGCTTTCCACAGGGCTGGGGACCTCTGGGGACCTTTCCACAGAGCGGAGCCATTTCTCTCCCACTGGTCCTCAATACGGCTTTGAGGTTGCAAAACCTTTGAGGTATGCAAAACCTTAAATGCAGTCAGATCTCAAGTAGAAGGTGGTACAGGTGTGCGGTGCATGACGAGGAGGAAGGAACGTGCGTGCAAAGTCAGCTCGGACAAGCTGGGAGTTGGATGGAAAACGCCATGAATTGTAGGGGTTTGCTGGTGGTAGTGTAAAGGCTGAGCTGGGTCCATCATACCAGGGTCTGCAGGAACCTCAGAGCAGAGCTTTATGGTGGCATTCCCTTCCAGCCTGCAAACCTGCTCCACTGCAGAACAGGGCTTTTCTTTCCTGCCCAGCACAGCCCACTTTCTGGCCGTTGGAGTTTAAAATCACTCTTGGCTGTTAATCCGTGAAAGTCCCTGTTAGAAATAAAATAAAAAATATATACGGAAAAGTGCCACTAAAAAGGTTTATGAGGCAGCAGTTTAAGCTACTGGCTTCTCCAAACTGGGGTAGCATCTGTTTCTCATTTACAACTTGCCTGAGCCAGTAGCGAAACAACATCCCATCAGTCTGGCTGTGAGCTGGAGAGGGAGCGCGGCTTGGCGTGCTTAATGGCCATTAGTGAGAGATGGGGATTTTCTCCCTGAATACACAGTCCTAGCGGGAGCCTGGTGAGGATGGCTCTCGTTGCATTGCCATCCGGATGATTTACTTTAATTGCTAGGCAGGGTGGCAAAGGGCTTGGGATGCCAGTCTGGGATTTGGCAGAAGGAAGGGAGGCATCAGTTCATTTTTTTCTAAAACTTCTACTTTAGCTTGGGATTAATCATTTAGTGTCAGATACTCACAGGTACTTAGGTACCTAGTTCCATTAGATCAAAGCAAATTAGAGCGAAACAGAATGTAAATACTTCTGACGGTCAGAGCCTTTGTCTGTGCGTGTTGCAGTTCCTGGTATATAAATTGAGGAAAAGCTCTATCTCCCAGTGTGTTATGAAGAGATAATGTTTAGGATGTTGAGAACTTATGGGAGGAATGTCATACAATTACCAGGCACTGATAGGTCTTTTTTTGGACTTCATCTCAGAGTATCATTTAGACATGTAGTTTGTGCTTATGGGGAACGGGAGATCTGCTCATATGTAGAATGATGGTTGCAGGGAGAGTTTCTTTTTATTTTGCATCCAGCATCTTGCATAACAAAGTCTTGAGCTACTGCAATATTAAAACTTGCTATTAATTTACAATTGCGTTATTTTGGCCAGATAGTAGCAGAAGTAGAAACAAATCACACTTCTCCGTACTTAATGTTTTAATTGCTGTGCTTTAGTTTTCCGAATATATAGTTTTGGAGGCAGCAGCATTTTGCTCTTTTCTTTGCTCTTTATTGCAATCACACAGATGTTTTAAGTATTTTCACGTGGTTTTCAATGGAAAATTTAATAACTGCTTCCACTTTCATGGTATTTTGTACATTCAAAAATCAGGCTGTTTTCAGGGACTGAGGAACCATCCCTACTCATTTTTCACTGCCTCTAGCTGAGAACTCCTGAGCCTTAACGTGTTCATAAAATGACCATCAAGGATGAAGTACCATTCTTTATTTAATGTCACCTTTATTTAATGCCTTTAGGTCAGTTTTGGAAACCTTTGGGGTTCAGGGAGGAGTCCATTTCACTCCCGCAGCGGTTGGTGAAGCTCCCCTCCCGCTGGAGGAGGGTTCATTTGCAGCTCTGCGGGCGGTTGTCAGCCAGCCTCGTGCCTGGTGTTGCAGGAGCAGGACCTGTTTAATCTCCTCTTTCCTGCAAGAGGCTTCGGTTCCTAATCAGGAAAGCCCTGAAGTGAAATGTCTTTGTGCTGTTTTGTGCCAGCCCCCCCCTCCCTCCTCTGGACTCCCGCTGAGCAGCCTCTCCCCACTCCTGGAGCTCAGCGTCCCTCGCTGTTTCTGGTTGTCTCCCCAAATGCCTTTGCTCTGGCCTGGCAGGGTGATGGATGGCACTGTAAGGCTCTGGCTGTAACATTCTTCAGAATTTGCATTTGACTTGGAAAAATGCATTCCTGGAGCAGGTCCCGATTGCGTCCCAGAGGTGCAGAAGGACTTTGATCTGCAGCGGGAGCTGCTGCCCATTTGTTTGAATCGCTGAGCTCGGCTGGGACATCACCTCCCGCCTGCCCGTGGGGCTCTCAGGGTCCCTATGCCGCCTGGCAGGCTGGGTTTGCTGTTTCCAGGCTAATGTAAAAAGGCTTAGGGTGCCTGAAGGATCCGTGTCCAGAAGAGTTGGAGGCTTAAGGTTTTGAAGCCCAAAGGGCGCTGTGAAGAAGGCAGAGACCCGGAGCCTCAGATCCCAGGGGCATCAGAGCTTGTTTGGTATCTTCTGGGCTGGCCTTCCTCTTCTTCTGAGGGTCTCTGCATTGAACACCCAGTGGCAGGAGATCTGCAGGTGCCATCGCTTGTTGATAATTTTGCTGTTTTCACTATGCGTGAGGGGACGTGTGGCACTCCTGGTCACGGCCCAGCATCCGCCCCTCTGATACATATTGAGATACAGTTGTACAAAAATTAATTAGATTTTTTTTCAGTCCTCCTTCCTCTGAGGCAGATTCCTCCTCAGATCCAAGGACAGACACTTTTTTGAAAGCCATAAGACCTTTACAAATGTTGTTTGCTGGAGGAGGCTCTGAGTTTATTGCACATGCCAAACCCTTTGCTACGGTTCCTAAAAGAAAAGGCCAGTTCTGCAGACTAGACAGAATTTCAGAAGGCACAGGGGGATCAGGATTAGGGTGCTTAATCCCATCTGTGAAAACGCCGTCACTACTCTTCTGGATACTGACTGCAACCAAATCCTCCCGTCCTTGGACATACTCCACTTCCCCGAA
>NW_009203509.1:16271-32864 GCF_000690835.1 Fulmarus glacialis | reverse complement strand
AAAAAATGCCAGTTAATGTCTCGACGCCTTGCCCACCCAGCCGGCGGAGGCAAGCGTCCCACCCGGGCAGCCCCCAGCTAAGGCAGAAGCTGTGCGAGCAGCAGCGCGGGAGCGTTGCAGCGAGCTGGCTGGGCGTTTCAGAAAGGCCAGAGGTGTCGGAGCATGGTAAGGGGTGAGAGCACATAGAGCAGAAATTAATGTCACCTCAGAAATTAATGGCACACTGGCATGATTTTACTCAGATAAAGCAGAATGGTAGCGAGAGGGAAGCACATCCCATGCTGATCAGTCTCGCTCCAAAGCAGCACGCAGCCGAGGGGGGTGAGGAGCGAAATGGGATTCGGAGGAGGCCCAGGGAGCAGCGTGTGGCTGGGAGCAGCCCATCGCCCTCCTGGAGCAGCGGGGCTCAGGCAGAGCTGGAGCAGCTGATAACGCGCTGCCGCTGCTGCGGGAGGGCAGGGCGAGAGCTTGTGTCTCCGCAGATAAAACCCACGGCAAGCGCAGAGCAGGGAGGATGCTTCGATTTATTCCCTGAATAGCGGTGTTCCTTCTTCGACTGTGGTGAGAAAATCAGCGTCAGTCCCAGAGCAGGGGGACTGTAATGGGGGTTCTTCATTTCTGCACTTAACCTGCAGCTGCGTGGGTGGACTAAGTGGCTGGTCCTGCGTGCTGAGGATGTCGTGGGATGTCAGCCCTGCTGCCGAGACCTGGCCAGACCTGCGGACGCACCATCACCTCTGTAACCTCTCCCTCTGTTTTATTGTCTCCCAGGACTGCCCCCAGCTCTTCCCCACAGAGGAGATCCTGATCCCGGTGGGAGAGGTGAAACCCATCACGCTGAAGGCAAGAAACCTGCCCCAGCCCCAGTCCGGCCAGCGCGGGTACGAGTGCGTCCTCAGCATCCAGGGCGTGATCCACCGTGTGCCCGCCCTGCGCTTCAACAGCTCCAGCGTCCAGTGCCAGAACAGCTCGGTGAGGGACTGGGAGGGGAACGTGGCAAAAAGGTGCCCAAAATGGGCGTCAGCTCCGAATAGCTGCACAGGGGGGTGGGCTCAGCCTCGGGGAGAGTGAAGAATCCCAGAGTTAAACTAATCCCGAATTCCAGGTGGGAACCTGCCATGGGCACGCGAGGTGTTTCATTATACCGGCCCAGAGAAGATCCTTTATCTGGTGGTTCTCTGACTGCGGGGGGGTCAGCGAGGGGAAGGGGAGGAGGAGGAGGAGGAGGGAATGCCACGAAGGTGTTAAGGCAGGCTAATACACACGGGGGAGATAAGGCGAATCACAGACCCCTTATCGGGGAGCTGTCGAATTCCAGGTCACGGTAGCTGGATGAATACAGAAATGCTGAAAAGCAGCGTGGTGCAGGGAGGGAGGGGAAAAAGAGAACTGCCAGGGGAGAGAGCACAGCGCAGCAGAGAGAGGGAAATGATCTGAGTGCTGCTGCTGGAGAAGCAGGCAGGGGAGGATAGCTCTCCTCAGTAGGATGGGGCTTAGCCCTGCCAATGGACCCGCCAGGATTTTACCCCAGAATGCCCAAAGTCACCGTGGCAGGTACTTGGGGACGTCGAAACACGTGTGGCAAACGCAGGCTTCCCAAAGGCCACTCTCCGAGCCACAGCCCACGTGTGGGTCTTGCATGGCACGATTCAGCTGGAGGACGGGCAGGGGAGAGCATGGTCCTTCCCCTCCTTACCGTGCGTTCAAAGAGGTCCACAGGCAAACAGGGTACATTCAGTTTGTTTTAGGCAGCAGAACAGGGTCTACTTTAATATTCAGTGCAGATGGTCTTAAATTGTTAATGAAGTTTTGAATTTTAAAAAATTTCACTGGATATTTATATATCACTGGCCATCTTCGGGCCTTGCAGCTTGGTGGATAATAAATGTATTAATACTATATAGTACTTTTCCTATTCAAAGCGATTTATAAACATTTTATTCCTGTTAGGCTAATAGAAAGCTGTAGGTAGAGAATGTAAGGGCAATTCTGTACTCGCAGCTCTATTTCTTGTACAGAAGATCTCATTTCAAACCAACTTAGTAAAACCCAGGCCAGGTGAATCAGTACAACCAAAGGAAAGTTAAAACTGTACAACTGTTGCACAGGGACAGTCAAAGCAGTCTGCTTTGGTTTAATCATCATTCCCTCATCCCAAAGAGGATGGCAGTTTGCTCACCTTTTTAAGTGTTTTTAGCAGCTCTTGATTGACTTAAGGAGAGCGACAGAATGAGGCCTCATTGGTGCTAATTGTGATAATGGGAATTTCAGAATACTCTGGGAATTCACCTAAAGCATCCAGGTGCACTCTGCCACGGCCCCAGGATGTCCATGAGAAGGTGAATGATTCAAGCCAGTGCTATCCTCGACTAGGCTGAAGCAGAAACTGGGAAAGCACCTCTCTGCACCATCTATTTTTTCCTAGCTGTTGCCTATTTCATCAGCCGAAGCGGTGCACCGTGATTTTTAAGCTCCCAGTCACACTAGGGTGCATGGTGACTGTATAAGAAGATAGCCTGAAGGCAGCAGTCCTTCCAGTCTGATTAACTGGAAGGGCTGTATTGATAAGCTAGAAACTGAGTGACAAGAGCAACCACTGTGAGTGGAATAATTAATCTATTACCTCTCACAAGGACTGGATCTGATTTAATTATCTCTTCCTGGTGAGGAGGAGGGAGTCAAAGGGAGGACCCTGGAGATGAAGTGTAGACGTAGTGGTGGTTCAGACATCAGCACATGTTTTTAAGCAGAGAATAATCATGGTTTCTTTTAAAAAAACCATTCTTTTCCTGTTAGTGTCTCTGATAGATCCTCCCCAGCATTTAATTCTCGATCTTCTCCTTCAGTATCTCTATGATGGGATGGACATAAGCAACTTAGCAGTGGACTTTGCTGTGGTTTGGAACGGGAACTTTGTTATTGACAACCCCGAGGATCTGAAAGGTAACGTCTGCTTGAGGTGGCTTTCAGGTGACGGGAAGGAGGGCGGTGATGGGGGCTGGGAAGCGGTTGTTGGGGCAGAGCGGTGTTAGCTGCCGTCACTGCGGCTGCAGCCAGAGACAAGGTGGATCCTTTTGGGTGAGAGCAACTCACTCTGCTGCACCCATAGTGGTGCTCACTAAGCACCCCTGACACAGCCTTGGCTTTGGAACCCACGTGTGCAAGTCCACTCTGCAGCTCGTTGAGTCGAAACTCAACATGTGCCTTTGCTATAAATCCACGAGCAGCTGCAGCCCATATGAATATTTCAGTTCTTGACTTTGCCCTGAGTGCCCGTCCCTCTTCCCGCAGTGCACCTCTACAAGTGCGCAGCCCAGCGCGAGAGCTGCGGGCTCTGCCTGAAAGCCGACCCCAAGTTCGAGTGCGGCTGGTGCAGCGGCGAGGCCAAGTGCACGCTGCGGCCGCACTGCAGCGCGCCCTCCGCCCAGCCCTGGCTCGACTGGTCCAGCAGGAACGTCAAGTGCTCCAACCCTCGCATCACCGAGGTGAGAGCGCGCATCTCGGCCCCTTCTCCTTACTCCTTCCAAAGTGGATTTGTGTCTGTCTCCCTCTTGTCTAAAAATCACCGTCGTCTATCTGGCACTGAAGAACAGGGAATAAAACGCGCTGCTACTTTCTGTGAAATTAATGTGGGGATCCGCCGGCGCGTGGCCAGGGTGCGCAGCCCGCTGCCCCGCCGTGCAGCAGTCACTCGCTGGGATGCGACCAGCATTGGGGTGACCGCTATGGGCTGTTGCAGGAATGGTAATTAAACTAGGGAGCTAATTAGTCTATAATTGATGCTTCTGATGTTTCTGTTCAGACCACTGAGGGATGCAAAATGTCTCCCAGGAGCATTTTTACCGGTAAAACTGCACTTGGTCTGTTAACGTTACTATTAGGAGTGACACTCATATCAGGTGGGAATGAAAGAAGATTTTGGTTTCTCACTTAATTAACTCCCCAAAAAAGCCTCCCTTGCCCTGAGCGCCTGCAGGAGGCAGAGAGCGTGGGTGTAAAACAGTGTTGCGCCGATGCTCGTGGCTACAGAAAGGCCGGGCAGGGCAGGGCAGGAGCAGGGCTTCTCAGCACACAAACTTCTGCCAGCTGAATAAGGACCCCAGTACATGTGGAAGTTTCCTCTTAACTCAGGGTAGTTTCTACACCAGCTTAGCTAAACTGGCTCATGCTCAGACCCCCTGGGAGGAAGGCGTCAGCCTCCTTTTTATGGAGGAGGGGAGGAAACGCAGGGGCGGGTGGTGCTGTATCAGGGCTGGGGCTCACTAGAGGATGTTGCTGGGGAGGGTCCATCCATCCCCCAGGGACGTTACCAGGCCTTTGGTATTTCTTTCTTAGACCTCCTGCCCAGCTACATTATACCTTTGATGGGCAGGTATTTCTCCTGGGCAGTGTTTTGTAAACTGCAGAGTGGAGCTCGCGTGGCTGTGGAGGAGCAGAGGTGGTGGTGGTGCTGACCGTGCAGAGACGTGAAAGCGTTAAGAGATGTTGAGAGTCTGTCCTTTCCTTGTTTGGTTGGTTGGTTTGTTTGGCAAGTCATAGCTAGTTTACAGAGAGATAAAATGAGCCTTAAAGGCTTGCTTAGGTATTCACCTTGCCCTGCCAGTAGTCAGAAACCAAAGTTTTCTTATCCGAGTGCTGTTCTGCTTGCACAAAGTTATGCTACGAGATGCAAGAAGCAAAATAGCCTCTGCCTGAGATTTTCTTCACCATAAACCGTTCAGACAGTTGTAACATTGAAGAAGTCTTAGATTTATTTATTTACCCCTCCCTGAGCTAAGCAGAGAAGGGGAAAAACACTCTGCTCCAGCCACCAAGTGACTTGCATCTAAGCGCTGCCAGGCTGGCTCTCGCAGCTGGCTGCGGGCATGGCACTGCCACCGAGTGTTTTGTCACTGTCCAACTTGAAAGCAATACTTTTGGTCTCTGTCCAAGGAGAAAAGAGCGGAGGTTTGCTGTTACAGATTTCTTGTCTCCATAACCAGGTCTGTGTCTCAGCCTTCAAAGCGGGAAGCATGGGGTGCCTCGCCAGGGGATGTTTTGAGTCTCAGGAGATTGCCCTGAGTGGATTTGGAGATGAGAGAATTGAGTAGGAAATGTCTGTGCTTTCCTTGGCACATTGGCTTATTCCACAGCGAGGGTCAGCGATAGAAAATACAGGTTTCAGGGGGATGTATTGTCCCATGGCCTCAGCTGACTCTGGCAGTGCTGTGAGCTGTTGTGGTTTTATCACAGGTCTTGCAGTGTTTGGTGTTTTTCCTTGAACTCCACCTCCCACCCTTCTCCTTATGAATTCACAGCTTTTTTTTTTTTTTCATGAAAGTCAAGTTTGCAGTTTTCACTGTTGTAGAAAAAGAAGGGGGAAAGCAGAGGGAATTAATGGCCTTTTTTGTGTGCTTTGAGATCCACTGATGGGAAGGGTGCTGTATAGGGCTAAGAACTCTTACAGCACCTTGCTAAGTTCTTGAGCAGTCAGGTCTATAGAAAATGGCAAAACCCCAGTAGAAACCCTGCAGGGTCGATACTCCTAAACCCAAACCTTTCAACAGCACAGGTTAACTTCTCTCATCGCCCTTCCTCTCCAGAAAAGTGTATGAGATTGTCTTGGAGACCATGAGACCTTTACAGCCTTCATTGCTGTTGGGTCCTTTTTACTAGCATCTGATTTTTTTCAGTATTTTGGGTACCATTTTGCAATGTCCAGTGCTGCAGAGCTGTGCACTGAAAGCTGGGAAGAGGCCGTCCTGCCTTGCTGGGACCGACCTGCTGCTGGCAGGTCTGAAGCAGGCACTGGTGACACGCTCTCCTTCCCATAAGCGCCAGCATTGACAGGCTCGACTGGGGAGCAGCGTTTGGTCTCATACCGGGGCTTGCGTTGCAGCCTGGACCATTCAGACTAAAAGAGCCTTTAATACGGGCTGTTTTCCACTACTTTTGCTTCATGTGGCCAGTTTCACTCTTTCTGTCAAGCTGGAGATCAAGGGCCTTCGGGGAATGCATAATTAGTAAGAAGAGATTGCGTTTTAATAGTTATAAAAGTAAATGAGCAGTAGGATATACACAGCCCTTTTTCAGAGCGAGAGGCCCAGCCGTCACCGACAGTGTCCCTTTAACAGCGTAAAACTTCCACACGGTCTGTGGTCTTAGCAATAAATAAATAAAAATCAGTTTTCTTACGAACAAGCGGCACTCTGATCTCCTATTCATTTATTTGCAGGCCTCATTAATATAACATCAGTGCAACAAACAGCTGAAGGGGGGGCAGTGTCAGGCTGAATAATGGAGTTGCTCTGCTGAGATAACAATTAGGTTCTGAATGTGCTATCAGCTAAGGCAGAGACAAGGAGGGATCATGCCAGGATGACAATGCTTATGTGCTGGATCCCTGCTGGGCTCATCAGCTGGGATCCAGCTAGCTTAGAGCAGGATGAAAAAAGACAAAGAGAATGAAGGTGGATGACATTTTGGGAGGGGGCAGGGGTTATGCCATTTATTCTGCAAGCCGGGTGCTCTCTCTGCACCCGAACAGATGCCAAGTGGTTATTGTGCAGAACAGTCTTAGGCTTGTGCCTTGCCTCCAGCTGCAGGAGGAAAGCCCCATCCGACTCACAGCCAGTCGTAGGTCTCCCTGTCTCATGCACAGGCTTCTTCTTGAGGCTAAATACTGCTTTGTGTCAGAAACGCTGAACCATGCAGCCGGCAAGACGTGAGGCTGAGAACATTTATCCTGTGTTGTTATAGCAGTGTCTTCTGCAGGCTGGGGAGGGAAGTATGCTGGCACTGTGTTGGGGCTCCTGGATCCCTGGGATCCCTTGGATCCCAACCTCGGAGATCCCTGGGATCCCCACCTTGGTTTCAAGTGAGAAGCAGCAACAACAGAAACGCAGTGGTGCACCTGCATCCCGTAGGTGGTGTGAGGGCAGAGTGTGAGGGTAACTGAGCTCCTACCACCCCCCACTTCATCTCTGTATTTGAATCCTTTCTGTGAGTAATACAATGCTTCGCACTTGCATTAATCCTTTCACTGAGCAGCGGGAACATGCTTTATTAGAGTGGATTGCTTATTTGTTTCATGCAAGGCGAGGCTGATGCAGAGAGGAGAGGTGACCTGCTCAGAATAATTCGGGGGATCAGCAAAACCAACGGCCCTGCCTCCCACACCCCGCTCTAGATCTCAGTGACTTTCAAACTGCTTCAGTTTTGCAAACAACCTAAAAAACTTCCAGCAGAGGTGCAGACCCCTAAACAGTAAATGTAAAATTCCTGGTAATGGCCTTGTTTTTCCCTAGCTGCCCTTTCCAGGTTGTTTTGATCCTCCAGAGACCTCTGAGTGAAAAGCCACTCTACTAAAGCATATTTCTTGAAAATGGGCAATATTTCTTCCTAATTCTGTCTGTCTCACACCAGAAATCTGGGCTGTCGTTGCAGCCACCCTTGCAGACCGAGCAGCTCCCCAGCACGACCACAGCCCTGGGTTAAGGCAGACCACGCTGTCAGCAGCTGCCCTGGGCTGGGTTTGCTGGAGGTGCCTCGGCCGTGCCTCTGCAGCACGAGGTGACCCAGGGCTGCCGCTGGCCGGGTGCTGCTCGGAGGGACCGCCAGCGCTCGGTGCAACGGGACCTTTAAGACTTATCTTCTTTCTGCGATTTTGACTGAATCTCTCCAGCTGTAATTAATTGAATGCATCTGTTCTAACCCTGGGGCTGCTTTATGGCACAGTTACTTCAAAACTGTTCAATTAGCGGCCACTAAAATCTAGGTCGAGTGGAGCTCCATAGTGGGGATTTTCCAGGTCAGGACATTTTCAAAATACAGAATCGGCTCTGCTTTGTTCGGTGAGGCCGGTTGGCTCCGCTGGTTGTGGTAAGGTCAGGAAATGGCAAACTGTGACTTCTTTTGAACAGCGGTGAGACAACGAGCCCAGCAGTGTAAGTGCTCCAGCAAATGCATTTTAACATAATCTAGAGCTGCAAATGACAGTTGTAACTGTCAAGTATGTGAACTGCCGAGTTCAGGTGATTCCCAGCTAGCGATGTAAACATTACCAGTGCAGGCCTTCAGGACTCGGTGTGATGCAATACAACTTGATTTTGCAGTGTCTTTTATGGGTACATAGTGCTTCACGGAGCTAAATGATACAAGACATGCTACGCAGTGTAAGTTACAGAAAACAGCAGCACAACAGACAGCGTATGGTGAATAAATTAGAAACCTCAGTGGTGCAGTCAAGGGGAGAGGGAGGTAGAAACTAAAGCGCACGCAGGGGAAGGAGGTGGTGGTTTGACACACGGTGCAGCTGATGGGCTCTGCTGGGTGCGTGGAGCAGGCTGAACGCCAGCACGTGTGGCCAAATTCAACAGCAGCACCTTAAACAGGAGCAGAGGTGGAGAGCAAGAAATTGCAAGGCATAAGCAAGGGAAAAGGAAAATGGCTTCAGCTGAGATTTGAAATGCAGGAAGATGCAGGGAGGCACTTGGAACCACAGAAGTGATGGGGAACAGGGGTGTCCTGATGGCACAAGCAGTTTGCATTGGGTGGGAAGGGGGATCCCACGGAGATCAGGAGATCCCTCAGGAGACATGTCCCGAGGCACTGGAAAGTGCAGGGGGTCCCACGAGGGCTGCTTTGGGGCGCACTCAGCCAGCAGTGCAGCAGGTTGCCAGGATGTCTCTCGTGATGGGCTGGTGTTTTGCTGCCTTCCTAACACATCACGTCCAGGGAACAGTGAGCTCTTAAGAAGGTGAAAGAAAAGCAGCCATCCATCCAGAAACCGTAAGGAAAAGGTTTTGAAGAGCTCAAATCTTTTGCCAAAGACAAGGGTGGAACAAACAAGCGTAAACAAGATTTATCCATTAAATTAATTAAATTGCATTTTTATGGATTATGTTTATTTATTAATAACAGCTGTAGCATGGAGAAGATTAGTAACTCATCCAAGAGCAACAACAGGCCGGTGGCAGATTCGGGCAACTGTTTGAGAGCCTTAGGTCCAAATTTTGTGGCTATACATTATTGTAATTTATACTCCTAATTGAAGAGGATATTGCCCTTAATGAAAGTCTATAGAAGCAGAGATGATTATGGCTGAGGCAGGCTATAAACAGGCAGCTTTAAAGCACACACCTCACCCTTTAACATTTGTAAGTCATTTGAGGTGCCAACTTCCTAATAAAATGTGACATTAACGTTCAGAGAACAGCCAAGGCAAAAGTTAACAAAGTTCTCCAAAGCAGCAGGCAACTTCTGGAAGGTGACTTACCATCTTCTGTATGTATAAAAAAGGAGCCAGTCTTACCCTTCTGCAAGGGTTTCTGGGGGAGGCGTTGCCTACACCTCTTCGCCAGCTCAGGGAACTTGATGTCCTCTCTTGGAGCTCAGCACAGATGGCTATCAGCATCCTTGGGCTGAAATCCATCTGTGTTGGTTTGGCCCGGGTTTGGCTTCTCCAAAACATCCAGAGGGGTCATGAGAAGGTGGTGCTGGCCTGGGTTTGGCAGCAGGAGCCAGGTGGAGGTTGCAGCACTCAGCCGCAGCCTGCAAAGCAAAAGTTTGCTTCCAAGCCAGACATGGGGTTGAAGAAGCATGGGTGCAACAGGGACACCAGCTCAACTTTCCTGTGTTTTGTTTCCTTCCAGATCCTGACAGTGTCAGGCCCCCCAGAAGGAGGGACAAGGGTGACCATCCGTGGTGTGAACCTGGGCCTGGATTTCTCCGAGATCGCCCACGGGGTGCAGGTCGCTGGGGTGCAGTGCACGCCCCTGCCCGAGCAGTACGTCGTCGCAGAACAGTGAGTGGCCTCCAGGACCTCACCCGTCCCCACCACGGGTCCCCTGGGCTGGCCAGCCTGCACAAAGCCTCTTTCCTGACCTCCAGCAAATGCACAGGGGGCCAATAACTCACCCAAACCCCAGGCATCATCCCTCCACCCTTTCCAGCCCTGCAGACCTGCAGGAAAGGGTCTGGAGGTGAATGTGCCTGGAACAGTGCGTGCCATTCCTACAGCAGAAGGGGATGAGGTGCATGGATGCTCTCTCGGGGCGGGGGGGGGTTTAAGCAGGAGGTTTAAGCTTTCATTAGGTGTTTTGTTTCCTGCTTTGCTAAGCAACTTTTCTGATGAGCACCTTGCTGTTGATGCTGAGCCTCTCTGCCCCCTCCGCTCCCCATCGCACTTGAAATTCAGCTGGCGCTGCTGGCTGCACGCAGCCATTTGTTAGGCGGGTGAGGCGGTGACAGCCGCTTAATCCGAATGGGCCTCCACTGGAGTCAATTCATTTATTTCACTAAGAAAAATGTCAATTGAAAATTAGAAAATAGGCCTGTAACAGAGGATGGGTGAATAAACCTCCCAAAGTGACACATGCTCCTGTTGCTGTTTGGGGGGGGTTGTTCTGGTGTAGCCCCCTGCTGAGGGGGGTGTTGGGGGTCATTCGTGCGGGGCAGGAGAGGAGCCATATGAGGTGTCTCCCCTTGGGTTGTCTGATCTCCCCTTGGGTTGCCTGCTGGGGACCAGGACGGCATTGTGTGTGGTAGGGCCGTGGCTGCTCGCGGCGAGTGGGGGGGAGCCCAGGGCGCATGAGTGGTCCCAGCAGCACGGATCTGCCCCAGCTTCGGCAGCAGCTGAAAGCAGTTGTCCTTTGGTGGTGAACTGCATTTGGTGGGTCCCAGTCTGATCCCCAGCGTAGTGGAAGGACCTGTCACTAGCACATGTTGGCGTTGGTTTGTTTTTTGCTCACTCCTTGTCTTTGCTTCCCCATCCATAAGACAAAAAGGACATTAATCTCCTCTTCCAAACAGCGAGCATGTGTGCAGTATATCAGTTAGGAAGTATTTTCCGATCACTGGATGAAGGGCGCTCTGGACGTGCAAAGCATCGTTGGTGTTATTGCAGGAATGGCTCCAAGCGCTGCACCGATAGTACTGTCACTGCTCGCGGTTTGGGCTGTTCTGCTGAGCAGTATTTTGTTTTATTTTATTTTTCAAATAAAGGATGGAAGATTATAAAATTATCCTCCTTTGATGGTGTGAAACCCTGATTTTATAATCACAACTCTAATTATGGCTCTTGAGCTTTCAAAGTTTGTTAACATCATTAAAACATTTACCCTGGGCAGATAACAGCAAGCCTTAGCATGAGAGCTGCCTTTTAAAGATGAATACAGATAAAAGGACCCTCTTAAGGGTTCTGTGGGCAGACTGAATTCCAAGACTGTAATGACTCACCATATGCTCCAGCCACGCAATCTATCAGCCAGCAATTAGGTTAATGTTGGTGAAAGGGCCACTTAGCCCAGCAATCAGCACCCTACAGCTCTGCCGAATGCATCGTTTTGTAACAAGGTACCTGCTGGGAATTTGGCGTTTATCAGGAATCGGGATCAGGTGTACCAGGTCGCTTGCGCCCCATCCTGCGCCCCATCATGCCTGGTACTGTACAGCAGCTGCTGCTTTACTGGCCAATAGCTGAGTATTTGGTGTTTCCCCCGGTATATAGCGCTTGCTGTATCCTTGCTGCTTTTGGGAGAAAACCTCCGCTCTCCTCTCCTGCCCGTGGGGTGTCAGGAATCACTTCCCCTTGCTTTGTTTGCCCGTGGGCTGGCAGGAGCAGAGATTGCTGCTCCTAAATGCCAGCCCTCCGCCCCAGCCCGCCAGCGCAGAAACCCTGCCTCCTCGCCCCGCTGCTGGTTTGCAGAAGTAATGAAGCAGCAGGCACAGGAGATGTGCATGGGCAATCTCTGGTTGAAAGGCAGAGAGAGGAGCACATGGCAGATTAAGGCACACAGCTGAGATGCTTCAGTTTCTGTTCTCCAAAGGCAGCGTCTCTCTAGGCAACCCGTTTTGATGTGCAGCAATAAGGACTTTCACATCAGAGCTCTTTATTAGCATGTATGTATTTCATTAGGCCTCCTGGCATCACCTGTGCATGCTGTCTGCAGGTTCTTTTTTCCTTTAGTCTTTTTATTTTATTTGTAGTGAATTTAATGCTGCTGAAGGCAGCTGAGACGCTGCCTTCACGAATTGGAGCCTTTCATGCATTTGCATGAGATTGGCAGAAGAGCGAGCGTTTCCCCTGCCGCTCTGCAAAAGCACCTTCAGCCTCAGCGGGGAAAGGATGCTCTGGCTCTTTCTCTGTCTCACTCTCAGGGCCAGACACCAACAAGTGTCTCATCACCAGCGTAACTGCAGCCCCTGCACCGAGGCAGGTTACTCCTTTCCTGAGGTTTCCAGCGCCTGGCAGGATGCTCTTTAATTTGTCTTTGCAGCATTGCCGTGGGAGCAAGCAGCATCCATCCCCTTTAGGTACAGCTAGAGAGCCCTGCCCGCTGACGTCCCTTTGAAAACCACTCTCAGACCTGCTGGCGTGACAGGCGTTTGCTTGGTCTCATCTCCAGTAGGCATCATGCATTCCCAGTGCCCTGGGATTTTTGGATTACACACCCACAGGCTGCGTAATGAGGGTTTCCTCATCTTCCAGCCTGGCCCGCTGTGGTTAACCCCAGCAGCTCTCCCTGTCCTTACGGCTTTCCCTGCCTCGGGATGTGCCCATGGGGCTGAGCTGGGCCACGCGAGGAGCCCGAGATCGGTGTCTTTCAGTGCCGCTGAGTCCTTTTACCAGCAGCAGTATGTTCTGTGTTAGCCAGCCCTGTCTCCGCTGCAAAGGCTGCTCTCCGGGGCTGTCTCTATCATCCCCGAGCAGGTTTCTCCATTTTTGATTAACTGGGAGACTGCAGTGTGAGCTGTTCCCTTAATGAACTCATCTGTTACCCTAAGGACTTCGCACTCACTTTGCTACTGGCTAATATATTGCCATTAGTGCTCTGCTTTGCTCTGGAGTTTACAGCTTGTAATAATTATGTCTAATTTTGATTTTTTTTCTTTAAATTACTACATGGGGTAAAAATAGACTCAGTAATTAACTTCTTCCAAAGAGGCAGATATCAAAGTTAAAGAGGGGAGGAAAAAAAGAAGAAAAAAAGAAAGTCAGCCCTGTGTGGAGCTGCACAGGGCACTGTTGGCACCTCCTGCCAAAGCCTCACTGCGGCATTTCTGCTTCCAGGATCGTCTGTGAAATGGGACAGGCGCTTCCAGGGATCAGCTCCGGCCCAGTGCTCCTGTGCATCGGAGAGTGCAAGCCCGAATTCACGGCCAAGTCCGCGCAGCAGTACATGTTTGTGGTGAGTGTCCCCCCGTGGAACAGCCGTGCTCTACGAATGCACGTGTCAAATGGGTGGGGTTCGACACTAGAAGACAATCCCAAATTTGCTGTCTTTTTCTGGTGCTTTCCCCATGGCATTGCACAGTTTGTTGGTATCCCAGCCAACGAGGCCAGTTTTCAGGATCTAGAGCTCGCACAGGTCTACAGAATAAACAGCATTTATGTGGGAACATTTGGTTTCAGCTTTGCACCTCCAAAATAGTGATAACCTTCTGAATTGATAGGCTTGGTTACTCCTTGCAAAGTGCATTGGTGCGATCCCAGCAGGAGTATTACACAAAGTGTAACTTTGTTCTGTACCTGAGGACTTTCTGTGCAGGAGGAATTGTCAAGGAATTGGAGCCAGCACTTACAATTTTCTTCTGTTTGTAATGGACATTGTTACTTTGGTGCTTAGTTAGTGGGGATGAATCTAGGGCGCTGCTTCTTGCTGGTTTTGAAGATGTTCCTATACGTACGTGTGTATACATACAGGCACCCATAGGCCCTTTTGCATGAACACAGAAACACGCAACAGGAGAGCAAGCACCAGAGTCCATCCTTCTGCAGCTCAGGTACTGAGGTCCTGCTAGAAACTTAGTTCTAATCAGCTGCCTAAACATATCTGAGTTATTTTTTGTGTCTGTAGACTTAATCTTTTCCCCATGATGCCCTTTGGGATGGAAGGGTAATTCTACATCCAAATATTCAGGGATTTTTTTTTTTTCCCCTCCAAGGATGCTGGTTCAGTGTAGGCGTCCTCTATCTGCTTAATGGAGAACTGCTCTTTGGGTTGGTGGGCTTTCGTTGGTTGAGTGGATCGTTTCTTTCTGTTGTTTAATTAGCAACCTTTTGATTCATAAGCTTAAAAGCCACAGATGGGGTTTCTCATATCTCCGGTTTTGCCTGAACAGGGCCCTTTATCCAGCCACATTGATTTTGTGCTTAGTGGAATCTGTACGTAGGGAAATGCCAGCACTTGCCAATTGTCCACAATTTGTAAACTAATTGAGAGATAAATCAGGCTAGCCCCTGCCACCCTATCGGTGTTGTAAGTGACACCCTCCCCTGGGATTTCATTTATTCAGTAACATAGCAGGGGTGTAAAATATCACCACATTTTGCTCAAATATGCCAGAATCCTCTCCGATCATCACAGGGCACCGTCAGGTTCGTCCCCAGATTTGCCATTATCGAAAGGCAGGTTCCCTTGCGACACAAGAGGGATGCTCTTTTGCTTTGTGTTAAATAATAACCAGGAGCCAGCGGAAGGTAATTGCGGAGATGAATCTTGGAGTAGTACCTTGCAGCAACCTGGTGAGCATATGCCGAGCATTATCATCCTTTGCATTGTTGCTTCTGATTTCCAGCACTTACCCTGATTATATCGTTTCTTTTTCTCAAGCACCTAAAACTTCTAGCACATCATTTCCTTTTGTTAGTTGGCCTCTATTTTTCTCTTTAGCGCCGCCACAAATTCCATTACAGCTGGTTTATGCCATTAAAGTCAGTAGTAAAATTGATTGGTACCTTAAAGCAGAGCTCTGTTCTGACCCTGAGAGGGTTCATGGCTTAGTGAGCTCATCTGGTGCCTGACACGGCGCAAGAGCAATGTCACCTCAATTACACCCGTTTTATCTGGGGAGGTGGAACCTTGGAGCTACTTTGGATCTGTAAATCTGTCATAATTATCACCAAATCATGAGTCGAAGATGGAAAATTCTTACTCAGCTTTCAGGCCCTTGTCTGATGCTGGCCTCACCCCAGCCTTGGGTCTTTTTGCAGGTCTCTAGGACGGGCCCTCAGCTCTCCTGTCTTTTCCTTGTTTACAGGAATGAGTGCTCGGGATTACAGCCTGAGTTTCTGTTTTTGGCAATGCTTTGAATTTCCAAGGATTGCAATGCTTAGACAAGGTGATGCTCACACCAGAAACGCCAGATGCTTGTAGCCAGGAGGTGCTCATAATTCACTTTGAATGCAAAGGAGGGCTGTGCTTTCCAGTACGCGTGCAGCTCTGCACTGGTGTGTGTATGGGAACCGCTGGACCTCATGGACATGTTCACTAACTGCTCCTTTCCGTCCCTGGGCTCCCACCAGCAGACTGGCCCCAGGGACGGGGCTGGAGGAGGAGGGTGGCTGGTAGAGGGCTCTCGCTGTCTGGAGCGGTCACAGCGTTGCAGCTTGTTCCTAATTCACCTTGGGGACAGATGCCAGGGTTTGGCTGGAGGCTGAAGGAGGTTTTGGTGGGCAATCATACATTGGACAGCCTTTGGAGGTTTTTTGCATTTTGGAATCACTCCTCTTGGTTGTATGAAATGCTCCCAACCCTGCCTAGTGTAAACATTGCTATTACCATTCATATTGTCTAGTATTGCCATTAGCTGGGGTAATCATGGAATATCATGTGCTGGAAGGGACCCACAAGGATCATCGAGTCCAACTCCTGACCCCAGCTAGGATAAGAGCTGCGAGATGACCATGAGCAGTTGAAGGACAAATGTTTCCCTCCTGTAATATTATTCCATAATTACCCACAACAGGGTGGATTGTGTGTTTTTTCTCTGGTCTGTTCAGGAGTCAGGGTCAAACAGGCTTGTGGTCTAAGCTGCTTTGGCAAATGCTGTGGCACCCAGAAAACACATGTTGCATTGTGAAAACAGTAGAGAAAACAGGACAAACTCACCGAGCTGCCAAGCAGGTGGTACCAGGGGAGTGGAGCTGGGAGGCTGCCAGCCTTTGCAGATGAGAGTCATAAAGAGGGTAATGTGAAAGCATTAGTAAAACAATTTGGTAATATCCACTGATTGAAAACAAATAAAAAGGTACCTGCTTTCTGCAAATTCTATTAAGGGGGATAAATAGTTATCGTGGTGCAAGGCAGGATAAAGACGTGGCATTGCTGCAATAATATCAGCAATAAAATGTTGAGTGGGATCTAAGTTTGCCCACCAAGGACGTCTTTCCATCAGCAACGGGAAACAGGCTCTGCCCCCACAATACCATCACTGGCGGTTCATATTAAGCTGGCACTGATGGCACTGCCTTTTGTTAAAGTTGTGTAGTATTTCCCATTACCAGACCCTGGTGGGGTTTTTTGATGCTTTATCATGTTGGCAAACTTAAAACATTTGGGTTCAAATTTCCATTGTGGCAGTTCGCTTTGGCTTGGGATATATTTAGTTTTTGAAACTGCGATGCCAACAGCTTACCTTTGTTTAAGAACAAAATTTTGCCGAGGCTAAATTTGCAATCGTTTTGTTGAGCCACGTCTCTCTTTCAGAGCTGGGTTCGAAAATATAGCAGGAGATTTGTCAGATGTCCAGGACGCATCCCAGTTTTGCTTTTCCATTTTAAAAAGGGTATCCCCACTCAGCCAAAGCATGAAGATGCTCAGGGGACGATGC
>NW_009203509.1:3506-16254 GCF_000690835.1 Fulmarus glacialis | reverse complement strand
CCGCCCCGGCGCAGCCACTCACTGACAGCTCCCCTCGCAGCAGGCAGAAGCACTGAGTTTGTCCTTTTCTTTCTCCAGACACCAGCAGTGAGTTTTCTGAATCCCAGCCGCGGTCCGGAGTCAGGAGGGACGATGGTGACCATCTCCGGGCACTACCTGGGAGCCGGCAGCCGCGTGTCGGTGCTCCTGGGAAACCAGACCTGCGAATTTTACGGGTAAGGGGCCGAGCCAGGCCAGCGCGGGCTCCTGCCATGCACCTCCTGGTTATCAGGGCTGCACTGCCTTGTATCTGCTGTAGCTGAACATGCAGCCACGGCAAAAATTCATCTGGGAACCCCTGAAGGCGCCCATTCCCTCTTTTATTACATGAAACCATCTTCTCTCTTACTGTGACTGAGCCTTGCTTGGCAAGGGAGGGATTGCATCGGTATTAGTGCTGTCCATTATTTCATTTTAATGCCATTACAATGTTAACTGGTCCAAAAATCTCAGGCAAACATCACTGCGATTGTAAAATGTTTATAGTAGTCATCAGTAACTGCCCCCAGCCCGGCTGATCTGAAGAAAATGTAACGTTTATAAGAAACATGTAGTTTCTCTTTTGACAGCTTGCGTTGCTTTTATTGCAGCCACTGCTGCAGGTATCTCAACCTCCTAGAAATGGTCTGTGCGAGGGCTGGGCTTCTGCATGGCAGAGCAAAGCGAGGATCTGCGCACACCTTCTGCTGAGAAACTTGCACAGCCATCAATCTCCTCTGGGATTTCTATGGCAAATTTGCTTTTTACCCAACAGTGTAAACACAGAGTTGACATTTGCAGGGTTTAATGGGTTTGCTTGGAGCTTAGTTAAAAAAAGATACATGCAGTATACATCTGTGTGCATCACATACACATCTGAGCCTTGTACCAAATGTACATAGGTGCCCCAGTATGCATTTCATAGCGTGGACGCAGCCTGTGCGGGAACCTAAGCAAAGCGGTGTGATATGTGACGGGATTCTGCCTGTCAGATCCTTGCTCAGTCTTCACAGGAGGAACCAAGGAAGCTTCTGGGAAAGTAAAGACCCTGGAGGTGAATTTCTCATCTGGAAGACTGAGAGGTTCTCTGATACGGGAGCTGTGGGTGTTCAGATGTGGGAGCATGTTGGGATATTAGAAGTGCTTATTCTAGGTCCATCCTAGAATGGTGCTTCAGGAGGTCTAGACGTGCCGAGGTCTTCAAGTGCAGATGAACTCTCCGAGTGCTAGGCACTGTGGCTGATCCATCAGCATTTCTTCCCATATCCAAAGCAAAGATGCCAGATTGCATCCTCAGATGCACACGGGTAACGGCGTTACCACCAGCGAAAGCAGCCTGCAAGCTGGCCTGAGAGCGGAATCAGCCCTGAAATGTAATCCCTTAAATATATGATTATATTCAGGCGACCTGCAGATACTGACCTGGAAAATTTTTTTTGTGTGTGCTAATTACAGCAGGCAAGCAGAAACTTAAACAAAGCAAGCGGCAGTATATGAATGGCACCATCCTTCATGTGGGGTCACACTGTGCACTTTGTTTTGCTTGGACTGTTTTGAGGCAATGAACTTAAATTGTACTCGAGGGTGTGGGGGAGCCTGATTAGATGAAGCAGTTTCTAATGAGATTCACTCTAATTACAGCTTCCCCCATTCTCCCCTCTCTGATCGGAGGAGTGGGTAGATTCACCATGACGACATAATAATAGCACAGAAAGCTAATTAACTGATCACAGGGAGCTGAGAGCAGCTCTGCCAGCAGCGATGCGTCACTCTGGATCTCATGCCAGAGCTAAGCAGGCGCGGTGGAGTCTGGCGGGGCTGAGCGGCTGTGCCGGCGCCGGGCGGCAGCGCAGGCAGCAGGCAGGCAGCTCTTCAGCTGCACGGGCATGCAGGGGAACGCTCCGAGAATCAGCAAGGAGGGTGGGGAAACACGCTCCTCGCACAAGGATGCCTTTGTGGTTAAATTAAACCTAGGTGGCGAGTGAGAATAAGATGAGGGAGGGAGGAGGAGGAGAGCGGGAAGGGATAGACAGGTAATTGCATCACTAGGAACAGTCAAGTCCAGTTTGTTTCACGTATTTGAGGAGGTTGTTTCTGTTCCCTCGGTTGTGGTGGACAGGCGTGCCAAGGTGTGAGCTGGGAACATCGTGGTACCCGCAGTTTGACACCCCCCTGAAATGCCCAGTGCTGAGTGCTGTGCCTCCTTAGGGAGGGTGGGGAGCGCGTAAGGGCCCTGAAAAGGGGACACGCAGCATCCCCTTGCCCAGGTAGAGACACGGGAGCTTTGCTGGAAGCAGAGCAGGGGCATGGCTGCAGTCGAGCCTCAGCTGCTCGGGCACCTCCACGAGTTGCGCAGCGTCTGCGGAGGGTGAGGACGGTGAAGACGGGACGTTCAGCAGTGCCAGTTTTTGATTTAAGTGCCAAGCTGGCAGCGAGATGCTGAAGACCCGCCTGCCCTCTCCCTGTGAGAAGCCAAAGCTAACTGAGCCACAGAAACAGTGCGGCCTTTTTGGCGAGCCGGGGGCAGGTTTGGGTGGGCAGGACGACCCGCGGGTGGTCATGCAGGGGCACTGGCCTTCCAGGGACATCAGTCCAGCACTTCTCGCTGGAGCAGCAGCCAGGCTTCCCACAGAGCTGTGCGGTTCCTTGCAGCTCTGTCCCAGCAGCGGGAGCGGCACCGCTCCTATCTCATTCCCCTTCTCCATCCATCCACCCATCAGCGCCTTTGTGCTTTGTCAGCGCTCGCTACCCTGCCGCCTCGACCTTCTCCAGGACTCCGATGGAAGCAGATGGTCTGTTGTGTCCGGCCAGCCAGCGCCGAGGCCGAGGTCACCCCTGCTCTGACGGGGAGACAAAGCCGGAAGGCAGCGGTGACGGTGGCATCGCCCTTCCCAGGCGGGGGCTCCGCGGGCTCCATTATGCTGCTCACAAGGGCCCGTGTGTGCAGTGGGGTGGGGAGGGGAAGAATTTGGCTTTTGAGTGAGCTTATGCATCCCATTTAAAAAGCAGCCATCTGTTTTCACACGCCCAACAGAAGGCAGCGGGTTCACAGAGGGATGCGGGAGGCTGCAGTTTGGCACAAAGAGTAATTTCAGGGAGCCTGTGCTTCTCTCTTGGTGGGCAGGCAGAGTCCCCTCCTGCTCCGTTCCCTCCCTCCCATGCCAGTGAAGCCCTCCTGCCCGTCTCGGGAGCTCATCCCCTTCGCAGGTGTCAGGGTCTGGGGCTGACTGACGGCTCAGCCTTTTTGTGAGCTGTCCCGCTGCAGGGCAGTACCAGGACAAAGGGTCATTTTCTGCCCCTACACCACGACTGTCTGTTAACGCTTCCCCGGCTTCTCTCTTGCACAGGCGATCCATGAACGAGATTGTCTGTGTGTCGGCCCCATCAGCCCATGGCCTGGGGGCTGTTCAAGTCTCTGTCAGCGTCGACCGGGCTCAGCTGGAGCGGACCTTGCTGTTCGAGTACATTGACGATCCGAAGGTGCAGCACATCGAACCTGAGTGGAGCATCGCCAGGTAACAAAGGCTCTGACAGCAGGAGAGGAGCCAGCTCACCCGGTCTGGGTCTTCTCTCTCAGCATATGCTCAGTGAGGGCAAGGGAAGGGTCTATTTGGAAATGCACGTCCCACTCGGCGTCCTGGATTTGTCAATGCCGGGCGTCTGCGGCGTTTGCATTTACCAAAAATCAGGTTCAGAGTTACTAAAGTAATTGTAATTACCAAGGCAATTACAGCAGTAGCAGTCTGCACCGAGATTCTGGGAGCACAAATAAAGCCCCAAGATCACTTCCATCTGCTGAAGAAGTGCACAATTGCTCATTAAAGGCTCCTTCTTGTAGTCCTGGAATAAAATAAAACCAGCAACCACCAAGAAAGGAAAAAGCTGATGCTAATCAAAATGTACTGTTTATCCCAGATTCATTGCTAGGAACGGGGTGGCTGGCGCTGTCACGTCACCGTGACGTCGTCGCTGGTAAAAACCTTGGCCATACTCGTCCCCTGGTGTTACTTCAATGGTTGTGCTCATGAGGGCTGTAACACAGCTATTCGTTCCAATTATTTTTTAAAATTGCCCATGAAAGAAGTGTCTCGCAGCAGGCTCTGCAAGATGTTTGCTTTGAGCCCAAATTGAAGATTGGGTCTGGTTTTGGGTGAGATGGTTTGATGGGCTGGTCAGGACTGGTAACAGAGGAGGTCTAAAGGGGACAGCTGGGCTCCGCTCTAGAGGTGCTGGAGACTCGGGTGAATCTGGGCTGTGCTGCTCCAATTAGCACATGAAAGAAGAAGCCAAGAATGAAAGACGTTGCTCGGGGCGCTGGCTGTAGGAGAATGGGGGTGCTCTAGCCTGGGAGGTTGTGTCCTCCCTGGCCCCGGTGCTCTTCATCCCTCCCCAGCTCTATGTGACAACTTGCTGCATCTGCAGGCCAGATGCAAGTGCTTGTCAGTTCCTTTGCTGCATGTACCATTTATTGTGTTCCTTAAAAACAGCACTATGTAAATCATTAAACACTGTGACTAATTTATTGTCTTACGAATTTAGTCTCAGCTCAGTTGATTTCTTTGGTCCTATTTCTCATCCTGCTGCCTTGCAATGCTGTTAGGTGGGAGAGGGTGCAGCTGAGAGTAGAGAATCTAGCTAACTTGTGAGATACCACTCCCCAGTGACTCAGGGAGTGGGTATTAATCCACGCTGTCGCCTGGTGCCTGAAGTGTCTGCAGAAAACATCTTTCTGAGATCAACAAGCATCCTTATTGCCAAGCACAGTCTCTCTGCCCAGTCCCAGCCCCTCCTGCCCGATGCATTAATCAGGTATCTCCCGGTTCTCCGCAGCGGACACACGCCTCTGACTGTCACCGGCTCCAACCTGGACGTGATCCAGGAGCCGAGGATCCGCGTCAAGTACAATGGCAAGGAGTTTGTCAACGTAAGTAGCTGCTGTCAGTGCGGTGCCACCGGGCTGTGCCTGGGAGCATCCCTGTGCGCTGCCGCACGGCGGGTCATCCCCCCCCCGGATGCCCACGTACGGTTACTGGTGCCGGTGCTCTCTGCGTGGTGAGACTTGCCATGGCAAAAGCTGCTGAAAGGGGGTATTGCTCTAGACTTACCCAAACTGTTAGCAGCAAAACCTGGGAACCCTGGAAGGAAAGGTGCTGACACGCACAAATGGGAAATGACTTCCTCAGCAACACAGTAACTGCCGAGGAGTTTCCAAAGCTAGAAATGGAGGGCTCAATTTTAGGTCATCTCCATCACCTCAAATTCTGTTTTGGGTCAGATAAACTTGTTTCACTCGTGAAATTCCCCCTTTTGTCAGAGCCCCTAAGCCCTGAGAGCTCTCCTCTCCCCAGCATCCTTCCCTTCCCTGTACCTAGCTCAGCCCTACAGGCACGTTATGATGGAAAGTCCAAGTGTAGCTGTCCCCGTCGTCCCCAGCTGCTCCATGCTTCCCATTTTAGTCCTGCTCTTTTTGTAAAAGCCCAGAGCTAGGCGCTGGGACCTGCCAGCTATAAGGCTGCTATGTTTAATTAGTCTCTCCCTAGCTGCCTCGCTATAAATAAACCTCCTATTGCCGCAGCTCTGGGCCCAGCAAACCTATACCAGCCCGGGGAGGGAAGGAGAGAGGGGAACTGCGTCTGAACAAGAAGCTTTCAGGCCGCTTTTGCAGCTTGATCCCTGCAGTAATGCCAGGTGCTGCTTCCCTGCACCCTCCTCACTGTGCGAAGGATGCTGGGTGGGGGGCTCTGGGTATTTTGGTGAAGCCGGGTGTTATTTTTATGCCTCCTTCCTTCCTCCCTCCTGTCACCCTGGTGTTCCCAAAGCAAGGAGTTGGTAGCAGAGTTTGGGTTTGATCTGGAATGCCACCTCCTCCCCCTCTCTGTATTTTGTCAGTCCAAGAATGAGAAACTGAAATGAATCCTCAGCTGAACGGGAACTAAGCGATGTTCTTGTATGCTACAAATAAGAATTGTACCTCCAGGACCCGCAGAAATTGTTTTGACCAAGTAAAACTGAATAATACTGTTTCTATGCAGTGATCTTTCTGACTGAATCTGTATTATCTTGGAAAGGGCAAATCACTTAGCAGTCTTTTCCTATTCTCTTTCTCTCTTCTCCTCTGAAGACCTTTCTTTTTTCATCTGAGCTCTTTTTAAAAAGACATCTAATTTTGTTGTTAGCAGTTGCAGTTATAGTGCTACAAAAATAATTCTGAAGACAGAAAATTGAGTAAAATTAAATCTTCCACTTGTGGAGGGAGGCCAAACGGTTGGGCTCTTCTGCTTTATAAGGCAAGAGCCTCATAAATCAGCCAGCTCCCTGCTTCCAGGACTGGAGGAGCTATGGGTGTCCTCACCCGGCAGGAGATGACCTTCATGTTACCTCCAGCCCACAAGTGCCAGATGATCGTTCCTCTCCCTCGCTGGCATTAGGGAATTGCCTCTAATCACCAGTTTGTAGCAGGGACCAGGTATTCACTATGGGCTGTTTCAAAGCCAGCATTGCCAAAGAGGATGCAGCTGGAAAGAAAAGAAAAAATAAAGAAAAAGGGCTATGTGAGCCTCTAGCTCCTTTAAAACACTGCTCATTTTGAAGCTCGCTCTCTGTCTCTGCTGGAAGGGAAGCAAATTCCCCCAAACTATGGCTGCAATGCATCAAACCTGGATTAAATACTTCCAGCTAAACTTGAATCTGCTGGACTTTTCAGGGAGTATTTAAGGGCTCGGAACATCATTGTCTAGGTCAGGGTAAAGTTTTCCCTGCTGTCTTTCAAAGCATCGCCTTCCCCGCAGGTCTGCAAGGTGGTGAACGCCACGGCACTGGCCTGCCTCGCACCCCCCCTCACCCCCGAGTACCGGCCCGGCCTGGACGCTGTCGAGCGGCCGGATGAGTTTGGGTTTATCTTTAACAACGTGCAGTCCCTGCTGGTCTACAATGACACCAAGTTCATATACTACCCCAACCCGACGTTTGAACTCCTGAGCCCGACTGGGGTGCTGGAGCAGAAGCCGGGGTCACCCATCATCCTGAAGGTAAGGAGACCCTTGCTCACCCAGTGGGAAGCAGCAAAAAAACCCAAGAGAGGAGTTTTGTATCCCCTTTGGAGAATGGGGTACACTAGATGGAGTCCCGTCATTTGCACAAGCTGGGAATGAGATCAAAGTCAGAGAAAGGCGCTGCATCTTTGTACAGTCTTCTCTCCCCTTGTCCCTAGGGCAGAAACCTGTGCCCACCCGCTCCTGGAGGAGCAAAGCTGAACTACACCGTGCTGATTGGAGAAACACCCTGCGCCGTCACTGTCTCCGAGACCCAGCTACTGTGTGAGCCGCCAAATCTCACCGGACAGCACAAAGTGATGGTGAGGGAGCAAACACTCCTGTCGGCATCCCTTCCCTCCCTCCCATCCTTTCTCCTCCTCCCCCGTCTCCCTGACTCACTCAGATAGAGTGCAATTTCTTGTCCAAGGATCGGTAGGATTTTAGATCTTTATGGCTGTCTAATTGGAAGCTTAAAATATTGATGTGGATTAGCATGGAGAAACTTCTTATTCCCTCCTTGAGACTCACCAGAGCCTTCTAGAAGGAAGAAATATTTCTGCACCGGGTACCACCCTTTCTCTGGTGCTGCTTGCTCTTCCTTCAGGACTAGGGGAGACCACTTTCAGTTGGCTGTATTCTCCCTCCTGTAGGATAGGAAGGGATTTTATCAGTCCTTGTAGCCAGACCTGATCTGCTAAGTGGATGGAAAGCTTTTGCCTCCTCCCGAAGCAGAAGCAGCCAGGGGCATCTGAACACTGGACTGGTTGGATCAACGGCCTCGTCCAGGATAACAGCCGGTGTCTTCCTCTGCTTTGGTTTTGGGCATTTCTGCTTCCCCTGATCCACTTGCAGACCAAGCATGCAGCTGCCGAAGTGCTTGAGTAGAGCCCAAATGAGATTGTAATTGTGATTTATTTCCCTTTAAGTTCGGCATCCAAAACATACTCAGATTATCGCAGTGTGTTTCACAGAAGCGCAACCTGGCTGAGAGCTGCTTGCATCTGTGGCCAGGGCACATCCAAGAAAAGCCTGTCCTGGCATTAACCTCCAGCGTGTTTGCTCTCTAGCTTTCACATGGGGCTTTCTCCTCCCTTCTCTGTTCTCTCTTTCCAGTCGCTCTGGTTTCTTGTCATTGAAATTATCACTGGGTTGCTAATGTCCACGGTTTACAAAAGGGAGTTGAAAGCTTATAAAATGAAAGTCAAATGGAGCCATCAGATAATAAGAACAAAGCCTAGATAGTGAAGGGCTGGCCCATTTATCATTACTTGAAGCCTCCCTGTGTTCACAGAAGCTGCACCCTCTGTGTTTGAAGGCGATCGGAGTTGCTGTAGTCTTGGCTGAAACAGAGGCGGTTCAGTGCTTCCTCAGGGGTCTGTACAGCCCGTGTGGTG
Source organism: Fulmarus glacialis (assembly GCF_000690835.1). NCBI lineage: Eukaryota > Metazoa > Chordata > Aves > Procellariiformes > Procellariidae > Fulmarus > Fulmarus glacialis. The sequence continues at coordinate 7,808 of NW_009203509.1, read as the reverse complement.
CGTGCCCTGGCCGGGAAGGATGGGGCTTTGGGACAGGCTGACACCCTTACCTGAAGCTGCTGGTTACCTCCGTTGTTCTTTGTAGGTGCGTGTTGGTGGTATCATCTTCTCCCCTGGTTCGGTGAGCATCATCTCAGACAGCCTCCTGACCCTGCCAGCCATCGTCAGCATCGCGGCCGGAGGCAGCCTGCTCCTCATCATCGTCATCATCGTCCTCATCGCCTACAAGCGCAAGTCCCGAGAGAACGACCTGACCCTCAAGAGGCTGCAGATGCAGATGGACAATCTGGAGTCCCGAGTGGCCCTGGAGTGCAAGGAGGGTCAGTACTGCCCGGGACTGGGCACTCTCTGTGTGCTGCAGCTCTGGTCCCCAGCTTTCCCCACCGGAGCCTCCCCAGTCACCTGATTTTTTGCAGAGAGGAGCAGGGTGCATGCCCTGCGAGGCTGCGTGGGAGGGTGGGCAGCGACAAGTGTGTCAGCGGCAGACATGGCTCTGCTGCCTAATGTGCAGAGAATAGGATTAGAGCTTGATCCTGCTTAGGCGACATGCCTGGATCGCATTGCGAGGACGGTGCAAGCCCCAGGGTGCCCGGCACAACACGCCCCCTTGTCTGATGGCCTTTTAGTAAAGGGCTTTTAAACAGGCAGAGTGAGGTAGGGCGTGGAGGAGGTTCGGACCCCCAAGAAACAGCACGTATCCCACATGGAAGGCAGTAGGGCTGGAAAGCTGATCCAGTCCCTCCTCCAGTCTATAAGATGGGAGCCCAGAGCGGCAGGAGCAGGTCTGAGGGACAGGAAGAAGCTCCTCAAGCATTTGCTTCTGGGAAATCTTTTTTGTTATTTGGAGTAGCTAGACCTGCCGCCTGCGGCTTTCAACAAGGCAAGTCTTGTCCCTTGCAACGAGGCGGCTGAGCCTGGCCTCTCCGCAGGGGAGCGAAGGTGGAGGTGGGCAGTTGTTTCTGTAGCTGGTGGGTTGAGACAAAAAGTGTTCTGGGGAGGGGTGCTGCTCTTGTTTCGTATGTCCTTCCAGCTGGAAGGGAGCTTAGTGAATCAAAGAAAAATAAAGAGAAAGCTGCAAATTTCACAATGTGACCTTTGTATGTATAGAGAGTTGCATTGGATTTGTTCATCATTGGATTTTAAAAGGATAGCCTTGAACGCACAGGAGAAAAAATGAGATATATTCAGGAAAGACTACAGCTTCAGCATGGGCACAGCCTAGCTGGGGTACGGAGACCTTTCTAAGCCAGCATTTCATACTTTGGAAAATGAACACAGGGACACACATACAGCTGTATAACACAGTGAATGGTACCTTACGAGAGGAAAAATTAATTCCTTCCTGACCCCTGCAGCAGGCTGTTTCTGCTTGGATTTGATCTGCATCAGATTTTATTATTTTGGCAACTGTTGATAGAGGAGGAGAAGAAGAAGAAAGGAAAATATGGGAGGCTCCAAGTTCTGAAAATAGATCCTCATTTCTATCTGCAGCCTTTAAAGGTGTTTTAGGTGTGTATACACAGGTGTGAACTGCATACAAATTAATAAGCATCTTTGTTCTCGGCATCTGCTCTGTGCAGTGAGTGCGCTCTCGCTCTCAGCTGCTGATTCGGAGTCTCCAAGGGTGAGGGTCTGTCTGAGCAATGCGGCAAGATCTCCTCCGAATCGGTTTCCTGAGCTGGCCCGTTTATGGTTGCTACCGTGCCCCCAAGGAGAGCAGGCAGGCAGCCCTCCCCAAAGCCTCTGCCCCGCAGCCTCGGCTCCCGGAGCTTACATGTGTTTCTCTGTCTTGTTCTGTTCTCCCCAAATAGCTTTTGCAGAGCTGCAGACAGACATCAATGAATTAACCAGCGACCTGGATCGCTCCGGGATCCCGTACCTCGACTATCGGACATACGCCATGAGGGTCCTTTTCCCCGGCATCGAGGACCATCCTGTCCTGAGGGAGCTGGAGGTAACGAACAGGCTGTGCCCTTCGAAGTTTCCCTGAGCCCTCGGGGAAGCTAGCGTAAAACCCTGAAGGACCTTTATGCCTTCCACAGCAAAACTTATTAGAGGCACTGGGGTTAGCAGGATGAGCCCCGAGTTCATTTTAACTAAGAAGCTGGTGTTTTATCTCCATCGCACATTGCTTGATTCCTCTCGGTTTCTTCTCCCTGCTGTTACTTTAGTTTTATTTTATTGGTTTTTATATTGCTATAGGCCAGCAGCAAAGCATGCCAGATAAGTTATCGGTGTCCTTTTAAAGTCCTCCTTAACCACCTTACGGTGCAGGGGAAGGCTGTGCGCCTGGCAGCATCCTGCTGCTGCTGTTTCCTGGCGTGTCCACAGGAGGGCAAGCGCCGTGCCTAGGCATGGCCGGCCTCCCGCTCGGCTGGGAGCAAGCACCTTAATTTTCCTGTTTTTTCCACCAGTATGTGTAAATATATGCATAAGGTTTTCACTGAGGATTTAGAAAATAGCTAACGTACAAGGGTCCATCAGGTCACCTTGCAGACGGGCCCTGCTCACCTGTGAGAGTGCAAAAAAACCCGATGGTGCTTCAAGAAACGTTATCTGCCACCGAGCGTGGGGCTGCTGTCCCTGACCCGGGATGCCCAGAGGTACCAGCCTCAGCGCTCCCTCTCGGAGACCAGCATTGCTCCAGTAATTCCTGAAAGTCCTATTGCCTTCACACAGACCAGGGGGTGCCCCAGATCTTCAGTCAGAGGTGTAAGAGGAACAAGTCTTGATTGCTTGTGCTCCATATGGCTGCATCGTTTCTCCAGGCAAGCACTACTCAGCATTAACGCATCGAATTAGATTCCTTTCCAGTGGGCCACCACCACTGAGCAGTTGCCGTGGTGTTGGGAAAACTCAGCATGCTTTGAACCAGCCTCTCACAGCCCATTCCCATGCCCTGAGTTTTCCAGTCCCATGCATTATGTTTGCTGTTTAGATTGCCAAATAAGCTGATGCTCTAGCAAACAAATATGAGTGCTTTTTATTTGTTTTACTCATGAAAAACAGCATTGCCGAAGTGATAAATGTGTTGCCAATTACACAGTTGCTTAATTATGTAACATTAGTAAAACCAATACATAAGTCTCCAAGATGTTTGGTAAAGAGTTGCTTAATGTAGTTCATCATTTTCACTTGTAATGAATTACTTGAATCTGCAACTGGCTGAAAGCCTCAATTAATTTTTTACGCCTGTCCCATAATAAAGCAATAGTCTAAATTAGTATTTAATTTACTTACAAGAGTGTCACTTTTTGTGCAGAACAAGCAAAATTGTATGTCATTTATAGGGCCGTTAGCCTCAAAGCAGCAGCTTTATGGCATGTGGAGTACAGCTCGGAGCAATGATTAAAGCGAGAAGTGCTGAAGTGCTGGGGGAGGACAGAAAGAGTGATACTTGTTCAGGACTGGCCAGAGACCATGTTCAGGGATGCTGAGACCCTGAGAGTCGGGGTGCTGGCTTGTGCACCCAGGGTTAAACCATTCACCCCACCCATAGTGCTGGCAGAGTGACCCCGCGGTGGTGCAGGGCTGCCCTCCGGTCCCTTGTCCTCCCGTCCCTTGGCTGATCGTCGTGCTGTCCTCCACCGCAGGTCCAAGGGAACGGGCAGCAGAGCGTGGAGAAGGCCTTGAAGCTCTTTGCTCAGCTGATCAACAACAAAGTCTTCCTGCTGCCCTTCATCCGAACGCTGGAGCTGCAGCGCAGCTTCTCCATGCGCGATCGTGGCAACGTGGCCTCGCTCATCATGACAGGTCTGCAAGGCAAGCTGGAGTACGCCACCGATGTGCTGAAGCAACTGCTCTCGGACCTCATCGAGAAGAACCTGGAAAACAAGAACCACCCCAAACTGCTCCTGCGCAGGTAACACAGGGGGGCAGGGAGGAGAGGGGGCTGCACAGCTGTGCTGCTGGAGGCCTCTGGGGGCTCTGTGGGACCGGGGTGCTGGTGTTGGAAGGAAAACGCTGCTCTCCACAGGGGACTTTGGATGACCCTTCCATTTCCTCGCCTGTCTCCAGGACATGGGGTTAACTCTACTGTGTGATTCCACACAGAAGGATGAACAGGGTCTTAAACTGGATCCAAGAGAGCTATTACCCCTGATGCGTCTCTCTCTCACTCATAATCTCTTACCTTGCCCCAGCCCCAGCAGCCCCCCCTTCCCCTGGCTTGCCTGAGAGCAGGTGATGGTGCCAGCACCGTCACCTCTGCCATCCAGCTGCCTCCTCCCTGCCCTGCCCTGCCTGCACCCGCCTGACGGAGCTCCTGCTTCTCTCAGCTGTGTGTGCGGAGGTGCCCGAGCG
>NW_009203509.1:0-3481 GCF_000690835.1 Fulmarus glacialis | reverse complement strand
CGCTGCTGGTCCTGTGCGGGGCTGCCTCAGGGCAGCGTCGTGGTGGGGAGGTGAATGGCACAAAAACTGGAGCTCTCCGTCAGGTGCACGTTGCTGGTACCAAGCAGTGCCCTGTGCATCCAGGCAGGGAAGAGGAGGCACCAGCTCAGGTACAGCAGGGTCTGGAGGAGCAGAGGTGGAGCTCTGTAGGTCATCTTACTGGACTTCAGGCTCTTATGAGTGAATTTCTTACGTCTGTACAGCGCTTAGGGTCCTTGTCTCCCATGAGCTGTGGTAGTATTGTGGTGAGCAATAAAGCATTACATGCAAAAAAGCATTGAAGACCTAGTGAAGAAGCGTACCTCTCAGGTGGGCAGTGCCATGAATTGCTCCTGGGGCTGTCAGGGAAAGGCAGGCTGCCCGGCAAGGCTTGGTCCCCCTCCTGATGGCAGCCCATCCTCTGCAGCCAGGGTGCCTGTGCGACCTTCACCCTCATGTGTCTGAGCTACCTCGCAGGTATTTGTGGGCTTTACCCTCTCAGCATCCTTGGCTGCCTGGATGGAGCAGCAGTGCTTGTGTTTCACAGCTGGGGGAAAGAGCTCAGGAATGGATTAAGCAACTCACCTGAGATCGTGCTGGGAAATGGCAGAAAGAAAAAGGGGGAAACGTGTGTATTAACGTAGGCCAGATCAGCAGCCACAAGTAAAAGGCTACCCCTGTTCTCCGTGTCGTGAGCCACCTCCGTCCCGTGTCCCTTCGGGTCCTGGCTGTGCTGCAGAGCCTGGCCTCGGCCGGCGGCAGGAACGCGGCTGCCCCATCGGCTGTGCCTGTGCTGGAGCGAGCGGAGGAAGGCGAGGGGAGGATTTCACAGCTCCAGGAAAATTTCAGGGATTCCTCCAGCCATAATGAATATACTTGACAGGAAATTGCTCTAAATCTGGCTGTGTTTGCGGAGGCAATAACTCATCTCGGAAAAGGAAGCCGTCTTAATTTCCCCCGTGGTTTGACGAGTCGCTGGGAAGGCGTCTTCTGCCTCAGCCATCAAGAATGACTTTTCACGGTGCTCCAGAAATACACGGCTGGTGATCAGAGCTGAGCAGCACCCAGCAGAGAGAGGGGGCCACGGGCAGCGCCAGCGGTGTCGAGGCTGGCTGTCCATTTAGCCGTGTCACGGGAAGCCTTCGGCTGGAGCCCTGTCCCAGCCCTGTGCCCATGGGCTCCCGGCTGGTGTTGGTGCACAAAGCAGCCCGGGCTGGAACGTCTTGCTCTGACTTAATAAGGAGTGATCAGCCACAAAGTGAGATACTTTTTCTTTTTTTTTTTTTTTTTTGAGCTCTCTGGTGGCAGCAGTTGATAATTGGCACTCAGTTCTTTCTCTCTTTCTTCCTCGTTTTCCCCTCTCTCTTTCTTCTGCAACTACCCCTCATGGGAGACAGCAAAAAAGTGCTGACATTAAATCAAATAGCTGCTCTGGTTCCTGGCACGGAGAGCAGCACACAGCAGTTTGGAGACCTAGATATAGCAGGGAAAATTAATAAAATACATATTTATTTTTTGGGTTCTCTCAGCTCTTTTTGTTTAGTTTTGTTTTATTCCCGGTGCCTCAGAAAGTCGGAGGAGCAGCCAAGGCGCTGGTTGCTGGCGTCAGACTTCTTTGGAAAGTCATCTCTGGATCGTGCTTTGCCCTTGTTATGTGGTCAATATGAGAAGGGTTTTCTCCAAGTCTAGGGATTCTCCCCTGCCACGTTAATCTTCAAGAGCTTATTTTTTATTTTTAGAGGCAGATCTATAACAGCGTTTCAGATACCAGCCCAGCTTCGGCGTATGAGCGATGCCTGCCGAGGGGCAGCACAAAGCCCTGCAGCAGCTATTGCCGTGGCTCAGCAGAGCCCTCCCCGCGCGGCAGAGAGAAAGAGAGGTCAGGCCCCGCCGTGGCAGGCAGACTTTAAGGGATGGCTTATCCAGCCATCCAGCACCGATCCCATTTCAAAGGCAGAGGAGGCCAGGGAAAGTATATACAGCAGAGCTGTTTGCAAGGAGCCTACGGTGCTCGTGCTGCACTCAGCAGTGATGAAGGTTATAAGCAGCCTCTTTCCTTAGCCAGTATAGGACAGTGATGATTAACTTAATTGTTGGCCATCCCTGGGACTGATGCACTGCAGATATCTCACGGCATCAGTCGTGTTGAGATGAGAGTGAGATTCGGTGCTTGAAGGTAAGGAGAAATGGGATTTGAGAGAGATGCTCGAAGGTGTTTCTTTTTTGCTGTTCCATTCAGCTGATTTTGTATTTCTGATAAAGAAATGAAAGGGAACAGCTAGGCACAGGAGTATCCGATACCCTTCTCCCACACAATGTGCCCCAACTTCTCTGTCACTCCATATTTCAGTCATTTTTACGGTGCCGGTGGTGGTGTCAGGGCATGAGCAGCCAACAGGGACAGGACACAGCATTACTTCACTGGTAGGGCTAATCAGGAGGCTTGCCAATTCTTAATTTAATATTCTATTAACAAAGTAGTTTATTAAATTAATATTCACCCTGAAGTCCTGAATGTATAATTTTCTGAGTTTTTCACCTGTTCTTTAGTTTCTGTCACTGACTCTCCATTTTCTGTGGCTCGCTGGCGCGGCAGCGTGCTAGTGGTTCTTCTCCTTAATTGGGTGACTGAAATATTTTAAACAGGAGAACAATGTGTGTGTCAATTTGGAGGATGAATTTTTAGGCAGTTAATCAATTCAGGCTTAAATTCTTTGGGGATCTGCAGACATTTTCACAAATTCCTGGCAGATGTTGCGATCCTAAGAAATGATGGATAACGTGACCCCAGGTCTGTTTGCCGACTGGCGTCAGTTTTTGTTTGCTGAAATCTGTGGCTCCTGTTTATACTTGATCTGCTTGACTTTGTGATCAAACCCTGTTGCTTCTATAGTATGTGTTTTTTATTAAATGCCAGAGCTTTCAAACATACGGGATGCTGTATAAATACATACCAAGGGGCAGCCTTTAATTCAAGGCAGCAGAGCAGATGGGGGAGAATGGAGAAAAGGGGTCCGGAGCGGGACAGTGACTCGCCCCAGGTCAGGGCACGGGCAGAGGCTCGGTGCATTGCCGTGCGCGCTGGGCATCTCCTGAGCAGGCTAGTGGCACAGTGGTCGAAAAGGTGGTTGGCAGGAATGGCACCGGGAGCAGAGCTGCCAGCCAAGGGAATGAAGGCGCAGAGAGGTGCCCAGACCCAGCGAGCTGCTGCCTTGCTGCGGGCTGCCAGTGAAGGGGCAGGGAGCCACGGTCCCCAGAGGAAAGGATGCTGCAGATGGCAAAGTGTTGGATCCACCCCTCTTAGTTTGCTGAAATTTGGACCAGATCCTGGTATCGCACGGCACGAGGGGACGGTTGGAGCAATGGCAAAGCCATGGTGCAGAGCGCCAGGCTGCCCGGGGTCGCATTCGCAGCTGGCTCGGCAGGCGGCAGAGCAGCCCTCCCCTGCACGGCCCCCCAGGCA
>NW_009203508.1:0-1120 GCF_000690835.1 Fulmarus glacialis | reverse complement strand
ATACTCAGGAGAATTAATTCAAATTAATGGAGAAAAAGTTTCAAGTGCATTGGTAAAAATGTAAAATCCCTTTGTTCACACAACCAGTAGCTTAACTGATATTAGTTAGTTTTAAAATGAAGGCAATTAAGGGTGCTTTGATTCTGAATTAGGGGGGAAACACAGGAGCTAAACATTGCTTTAAATGATATGGGCTTAAAAAAACTTGCATAATACAAAAATTGTATTAATTTAGATCTCTCCCAGTAGCCTTTTGGCTGGTTTCATCTTTGCTGGTGTATAGAAATCTGCACGAGGATTTCAGCCCAGAGCCAGATTCTAAAGGGGTAGAATTTTGCCATTTGATGTGAAAATACTTGCTTTTTGCCACTGCATCACAAAAAAATCCCAGCTTTGATTTACAGCATGAAAACTATTGTTATAGTACAAATTTCATTTCTGACTAGGATCAGGAAATCCATGGTGCATTGTAGTAATGCCTACTGTGATGAGACTTGGGTATTTTGGTGAACTCTTTGTGAATACTGCTCCATTAGAAGGACGGGTAATCACGTCCTTGGTTCTATAGTTTGCAATTCAATCTCAGTATTTCAATGTACGCAAAATTACAACTTAAATATGAATACATCTGTTACTGTTAGACAAACATGGGCTTCCAGTTTGATGGCTAAGGGACTTGTCTGGCAGGTAGCCTCTGTGAATCACTGGACCTCTCTGCCAGGAGCTGCTTGCATAGCCTGAAAGCAAATCATGTATCTTATGTTGTTATCCCCATTGTACAGAGAGCAAACATTGTTCTATGTTACGGGAACATTGTAAAGATACCGATACCAAGGTACAGATACACTGTCTAACAGCTGCACCAAATGAAGATACAAGACAAAATTAGTTCATTGTGTTTAGTGCCCTCCTTTGGTATTCTGAAAAAAACACAGCAAATCTATTAGATGTTGCCAGGAATGGATTAAAATGCCCAGGTAGTACAGAAAAAAGGAAGAACTTTCCCATTTTTTAATATACATATAAAAATATATTTATAAACAACAGGGTACAGGGAACCCAGTATCGCACATTTTAGAAAAAAAGGTATTCCTGATGTTTATACAGATCTGCACCCTTT
>NW_009203507.1:40041-53210 GCF_000690835.1 Fulmarus glacialis | reverse complement strand
GATTCTATGATTCTATGATTCTATGTGCTGCTGTTGACAAGATTGGTGAATTAGGGTTAATCCAGCCAACCATGTAGGAAGAAGATTGAAATGAAACCATTTTATGTATCCAAAGATAATTCATGAGTAGAACGCAAGTACTTTTCTACACTGTACAACAGAGGCAGTACATTATACATATATAGCATGCCACCCTAGCCAGCAAAGGAAGCATTTGTCAGTGGTTTTAAATTTGCTTTCTCTTAGGTTGCAGGCACACTTGCTAAACTTTACTAAATACGTTTTGGAAAGATTGGAGAGATAGTTTGGGAATAAAAAGAATCCATAAAAACGTGAAAACAAATCCAGACAGAGAAGTAGGCTGGATAAACCCTTACACAAACCACTACAAACTCCTTGCATCTGCACCTGTGGCAGGTGGTGGATCTGTGGATCCAGCTGGATTTTCATTTTAAAACCCTGAAGCCTCATGAACCAGAGGAATTCAGCATGGGGACAGCTTGCAAAGTCAGGTCACAAAAGTGTTCACTAAGGTCTTAACTTCCTACTGAGGGTAGTCCTTTGCACAGATATGATTCAGATTCTTCCAGGAAAGCAGGATTGGAGACTATATGGGATTGTGATAAAGGACTATCATAGAAGGATGAAACTAAGGACATTCCCAGGCAATCTGAAGAAGACCCAATATTAACCATTCTCATATGTCTAATAACTTTCAAACCTGCATACTCATTCATGCTATACAAGGGTGATCAAGAGATCTGGATAATTTAGTGTTAACAATATTAGCTGTCAGAATAGAGGGGCAAAACACGGCTTATGAAAAACATGATTGGTGCATGGTGTAACATTTTCAAAAGACCACAAGGATTACTTTCACCAGAGCCAGAGGGCAGGTCCAGTGCAGCACTCCAGCTAGCTCAGACATCTCTAATGTAAGGTGCCACACTGCCTACTGCAGTCCTGTGCAGGACCCACAATGTACCACTGTGGGTCCTGAACAGCACAGCCAAGGGCATAATTTAAATTATCTTATGTTACTGCACATCTGCATTGCTCTAGGAGTGTGAACATGAGTGCTTGCTGTTGCTAAGCTTGCAGTCTCAAAGATATTCTTGTGAGAGAGGTGAAGCTAGCCCTGGTGCAACGTCACATCAACATCAGCCCACCGCTTCCAGCCTTGGACATCACCTGTTCGGCGCAAGGCTGGAAGGTCTCTGCACTGTGCTGTGTTGTCCACATGCACGTGCACCCCACAGCTTGAGTGGAAGCTGAAAAAACAAAACTGTCTTTTATGATCAATCAACTCAAGCAGGGCAAACGGGAGATGAAAGCTAAAGCAACCAGGAGCTTATCAAGAATAATCCTGCTCAGTTTCATGTGGAAAGACTTTTGTGCAGAGAGCAAAAGGCAAAAAAAAAAAGTAGTGATCTAGCTGGTCATGACAGGAATTGTTGGAGGTGAATGAAGGAGAGGGAAACAATGTCCTTGCTTTCCCCACAGATGTCACAAAGGGCTGGGAACAGACTGCAGCACCTACCTGTTCTGCCTAGCAGGTCATCTGAACTGTATTCTTCCTCCTTAGGGCAAAAATCAGTACCAGCCCTTTGCCAGTGGATTGGGAAGGACATCCTTTGGTGGAGAGAGGGGAAAGAAGAGGTTTACATTTGCCTGGCCACTCTCTGCTGGAGGGGGAAGTACCAGCCGTGCCTCGCTTCTCTGTTCTAGCCATACCGGTTTGGAAAGCAGCTCCTAAATTTCCTGTGGGATTCAGCCCAGACTCTCTTGAAGCATAGAGAACATGAACCACAGTGCACTAACTCCTGCTAGTAATAGCTCTGTAATTTGCCATACACAAGACTCCTGCGCCAAAATTAAATACCCTGAAGAAGCACGTCAGAGTTTTCTTCAACAACAGTAGCAGAAGCATGACTTTGCAGCAGATAAAAACCTTTTAAAGGATCATGGTAAAACAACAGTAGAATAAAAGAACAGGGTAAGAAAAAGCCTGTCTCCAGCTTCACATTAACCTGCCCCCGACTGCCTTCATCATGTTAATTTTATATTTTACACGTGTTAGATCAACGGGGAGCACAGATGGCCGCACTCACGTGTGAGACTGCAGACACCCACTGGGGCACCAGCAGCACCTCTGCCACTTCCCTGTAATGTGGAGAGGGGGGGTCCTGCCGACGCAGCGACAGGGGTAGGTCACTGGAGGTTAATAAAGGCAGTCAGCACATAATTATCACTCCCTTGTTAGCCTCAGCCTCTCAGGAATAAATTAGAAGGACAAAGTACGGAGAAGCTGTGAGATGATCAGAGTGGGGCTGCACCTCTGCATGCTACCGGAGGGGACGGCCACCTTCCTGGAGGCCCCTGCTTCAATTCACCAGGGTATTTTAGAGGCAACTGCATCTTATGATTAATAAGATTAATATTTGAACATTTTAGGTAGCTACGTTAATTTTCTTTAAGCATTTAGTAGCGCTAAATATGAATCCAGAGAAAGCAAGTTTTCTTTCCTCTTTTATCCACTGGCTGAAGGCACATCTGTCAGGTGGATTGTTTTCACCCCCCCAGTTTCTTGATCAATTTACATTACTCTGGGCCTGCAGTAAAAGAGACACTTTAAGATGATTAATAGTGCTCTTGAGACTACAGCTCTCGAATGCAGAAGTCTCATTTGCCACAAAGATGACAAGAGCTCAATTAGCCATCTCTTTGCACACGTGTAAGCAATGAAGACAAGGCTTTCTCTGTATCAAGCTAAAGCAGCAGATGAATTCCCAAGGTAGAGTACTTGCAAGGCAGAATTGTTACATTTGCAATCAACTTACTGTTAATGTTTCATCTCAATGATGTCAAATAATGCATAAAATAGCTCGAGCTAATGCACAGTCAGGAAACACTGGTCACAAGTCACAACAAGTCACAATTCTGACCGACAGCAGAGCAGAATGGAGCATAAAAAGTTCAGGTTTTAGCTGGGTGGCAAACTGATGTTACAAAATATAAAGAGTAAAACATAGGGGGATTCTGCTTGTTGTGGGAAACTTGAAAGTCACAAAAATACCACTCCTGGTGTCACTTCTGCACTTTCATTATTAAACATTGCTCTCCACATAGTTGTTTTCCCCATCCACTGGTAACACATACTAACTTCTGAACAGCAGCAGCTGCAAAAAAAAGAAAGAAAAAAAAAGAGTTAAAATCCTAGCTATGCATCTTTGGTATGCTTTGGCACCATTCTGGTGTATTCCATGTAAAAAACCTCCTCCCATGAAGGCTGCCATGATGGGTGAGTAATAATCTCCCTATGGGGTAAGTAGGTACACTTGGAGGAGTGGCAGAAGACCTATTGGCTGGGTTCCCCTGGTGGCTGTGGAGTCTGGAATATCTATCACTCTTCACGTAGACCTCAGCAATCCTGACCACACATGGACCAGCCACAGGGAGAGCTGCAGGGCAAATTTCAGGTGGCACTTAAGAAGTGACTTGATCACCACTAGTACCAGGGGAGGTAGACAACTTAGAATTGGCATTTTTCTACCCTCCTCCAAGCAGGCATGACCTCTGTCTCTGTGTGTCCCGCTGTGGCACAGCTAACACATGCCGTTCGAGAAAGCTGGCCTCCTTGGCGCAGAAGTATGCAGCTATCAAAGCCCATCTACTGCTCTAGCTACTCAGCCTTCTCAAGGTAATGGGCGGCTACAGGGACCGTCCAAGTATGTCTTGGGTTTATCAGGCACCTCCTCCTTTTCTCAAAAATAGATTTGCGTTAATGCCAGCTGCGAGTACAGGTCGTCACCATCTGTGGCTGTTTATAGCTTTTTTCCGCTGGAACAAAGCTATAGACAGAAAACCAGAAACTGTTTATTGAATAAATAGTTGAATTAAGATTATGCCTTCCTACATGGTTGGACAATTTTATCAAACCCCGCCCCCCCCCAGCATTGCAGGGGGAAGGGGAAAGAAGTCATAGGATGACTTTGAGTCATTCGATGTTAAGAAGAAGATACTGCGGCTGCAGAATGCCTTAAGCCCCAAAAGACTGAATATGATGTCAGTGTGGACTCTAGCTTTACAGTGCAGTTCCTTACACCTGAACTTAGCTATCCCAGGTGCTTACACGCAAATGCCAATCATCTAGGTTAAACTTGCAATGAAGGCATCTCTTCAAAAAAAGCTTGTGTGTGGTTCATAACCCTTGCATCTGCATGCACCAGACTGTAGTGCTCCTGCTGCTCCTGCTGCTTGGCAGAAGCCAGACCTACTGCTCATCTATGTTGCATGCTGAGGACATTTTCCTCATGAAAAGCCCGTGAGTTTTAGTACGGAATTCATAGAAGTAATAAGCAGACTACACAGTAATATATCAGAGATCTAATGTACCTCCTATGTTTTTCTGCTCTGTAATAAGACACTCAAAGTTTTCTAAAGCCCACTCAAAACACCCAAAAGAACCAAAAAACTCAGTGGAATCATACGAGGCAGTAACCTTTTAGGTAAGTAGAGTTCAAACCATATCGACAAATATGGGATCACTCTTCCGTGATATTCAATATTCCACAAGTCATCAGAGCCATTTTCTCAAGCCTCGTGTGTTACAAGTAGTTTGTCTGTATTTCCCCCCCCATATTCCTAGCTTTCTCTTCTCAGACAATTTTCTGGCAATAAAAACCGAGTAATTTCTGCTAAACGAACCAAGGTTTTTTGAATTGTAGCAACTGCAATGACCACTGTGTTGCCTTGCTAACTGCAATAAGAAAATGATGGACACAAAGGTAAATAAGAAGGGAATGGGATGAACAGATCCCTCTGTGGCTGTAAGTTCCCAAACCCAGATCCATAGACTCAACACAAAGGTAGGCACCTTGATAATGTCAGTGGAACAAAACCATTTCTGCAACAAACATAGTCGTAAAGTCATCACCAGAAACTTCACAGGTCTCCATCTCACTATGGCGAGTACAAATTCCCGTGTCATGGTGTATTCTTAACGCTGAATATAAGATGCTTGAAAGTTGTGCATTCAGGACTTTCTGCGAAAGTTGTTCCCTTATATTACAAGCAATCACTTATCTGCAGTCATGTGCTGCTGAGTAAATCTGCCAAACACTTCCATAAAAGACAATTCTGCCCAAAGAGATTTTTCTTTTCCCATGAGAAAGCACTAAGAGAACATATTCTGCTGCACAGAACAACAACAAAAAACCTTCAGCCCAGTATTCCTGCCTCCTTTCTTGCTGCTCTTCCACGTTTTCTGGTAATGAGCTGGAGTGTGGCCTTGCAAAGCTGAACACCTTTGACTCACACCCGAATTCACAAGGACCCCAATTTTACCACCTGAAAAATGACTGGCTTTGGCAGTGTAGTTGTTGTACAATGAGACTTTGTAAGACCTCACACTGCATGGCATCTGGCCTTTGCTATAGCACATGTTTGAAAGAAGAGTGATTAAAACTCCACCATGAGAATAAAAACTCAAAGATTTTGTTAGAAAACAGCATCCCCCTGTACCACCGCTTTGCGGAGAGGTGGGATAATCTGGCTTGCACTGCCTAGCCATTTGACAGGTTTTTGTTTGGGAAAGACTCCAGAAACAGCTAACTGCCCAAGGACTCCATAGAAGGCTATACTAGAAACTAACTCATAGAAAAACAGCAGCTTCATGGTTTTAAAATGTGTTTTACCTGTGGATCAACAAAAGAATTGAGATTTCAGGAAATTTACCTGAACACCTTTTTTACCACTGCAAAACCACCCATCCCTCCCTTCCTCTCTATCTATTAAACAACCTAAAAATGTCTCATCGACTACAGTTGTACAGCAATGTGACATTTTTACTGTCAGCTCCTTCCCACTGATTACTCTTCCCTGTAGCTGCCCTATTTCACCATAACTTCCCGTGGCTCAAGCTCTGCGCTGAGGGCCTGTTGGCATAAAAGGCTGTAAAGCAGGACCCATCCGTCCCAGCGCTGCCTCCAGCCACTCCTGTTATCCTATTTTCATCAAGACGTACGAAGCTGAAGTGAAACGCACCCCTTTCCGAGTTGTGAGGGTGCCTGCTGTGAGGATGCAGTGATGTCAGTGCCGAATAATTAAGTGATAATGTAATAACTGTGAGTTTGTGCTCCATTAAGTGAGCTCCTGCTGACTGCTTAATGAGCAAACAAAAACTCAAACCCCATTAATATTATTCGTGTTACATTAAATGTAAAAAAGAAAACTCGAGTCCCTAGCGGTAACAGCTTGGGAGTCGTCTTCTGAAAACACAGGCCAAGATGGAAATCATGAACTATCCCATTGCTGCATTTTGAAAAGACCCAGAAGTTTTTTTTTTTTCAAGAAGGGTGGAGAATTAGGTAACAATACTGACGGGTTTGCTGTTTCCTCTGTGCGACATCTGAATCCTTTGTTGCAAAAAGAGCATCGCTAGGTCTCCTCTTCCTGTAACAAGGCTGCAACGACTGTATCGCAGAGGCTGTGAAACACGCAGTTCCTTGGCTTGTGTGCGTCAGTAATTTGAGGAGAGTCTAGAGGAAATATCCTTATTTGTCAACATAACAGACAAGATTTACAAAGGATCTAAAAAAATTCAGTGGTATTGATACAGCTGCAATGTTTGGGAAGAAGAAAGTCCAGAGTCAAAGTTTCCTGCCTGTGCTTCTCCTGCCGGGGTGGTGAGTGAGTGGAGCATCTTTTAGTGAGGACTTGGGTGAGATACGGCCGCTGCGAGGGGACCCATAGACCACAGCAGCCCCAGGCAGCCAGAACCTCAAGTCACATATACCTTTTAAATCAAAACTGCTGCTTTGAAAATAAAGCCAGCACAGTTCAGAGATTAATACAAGGTTTAGGCTTCACACAAATGGTGACAGTCTCAACAAAACAAAGCAAGTGATAGCATTTTTGCTTGCACCATTATCTTACGTATGATCTGTGGAAAGACAGTAAAGCCTAGATTCTATTATTTTCCCCAGATGGTATTAAGGAAAAAACAGGATGTGAAGTTTACAGCTCAGTGCCCTAATTTCTGGAGGTCTGTTAGCTGAAATGGAGCTTCTAACAAAATATTTATATGCTCTTAGAAGCTTTCTCATGAAAAGGAACAAGCATTATTTGCATTTTCACTGGCTTTATTTGAGAATTCCAGTCAACATAAATTATTCAATGTACAGAATCTATAACCAAAACATAAAGATCTGTATTTGCTTAAGAAATCTTTCCTAGAGAAATGCGTTGTTTCCAAGTGTCACAGTGGCGTATAAGGCTAGTTTCAAGATTTGGTGCTCTGTTAAGGAACTGAAACTTTGTACACAAATAACGTGAACTACCTGCTATTTCAACTCATAATAACCTGCAGCAACAGTCTGGGTGTACCCTTGTTTACTCCAACCAACATGCTGAGCCTTACAGGAAATACAGAAAGATAACATGCAAGAACGACATCTCCCCACTTCCTGAAGGACATATACTTTTTAGTGTATCATCAAGGACACTCTCAGCAGGTGATTTTTTCCTCCACTAAAAGTACCCTGATCTATGTTATTTATCATACTATCTGATAATACTATCATACTATCATACCCTTAGTAATGAATTTGGGTATTTTGTAAGAAACACAATAATAACAACAACAGCAAAGAAGTAGAAGAAAAGAATTGGGGAAAACAGCACGTTAATTGTCATTCCATTTTTATAGTTTGTAGCTCCAAAACAGATTTCCAGGGGTGAGGTAAACTCCAGCTCTGATCTTTAGGGAATGCTTTCCAGTGACGCTCTTGGACACAGCTCTCTTCTCTAAGAACAACTCTAGCAATGTCGGTAAGATCCTTCTCCATCATAAAGGGAGTCCTCCCATTCCTCCCCCTCTCCGAAAGAAGTAAAAATCAGCTCCAACAAACTAATATCTGTGCCCTGTGCTGCATTCTGTCTTCTACCATAAGAAGATGGATAAGATGGAGATTGGGAGGTCCATTAGGGATGTTGCTACCTAAGATGCTTAGATACGGAGGAATGGGCAGCTGTTCTTAACATAGCAATTGGCAGGTGAAGATCATTGTAAAAGACCAGTTTGGCAATGATGTCAACCACCTGGCAGAAAGTTCTTTGCATCCTAAAAACTTCCTGTATCGAAGGCACACTGGGAGATCTGCTTTTTAAAGGTAGCTAATAGCCGAAGGAACAGTCCTCTTTGTGGTTGACTGTCAAATACCACGATGCTAGTATATCTCATTTAAGGCCTGATAAACGTTGCAAGACAGTTATTTGTTGTTTTAGTGAAGGTTTTCATTACATTCAGAAGGAACATGTTAAAATATAGCAACTGCCAAAATGTTTCAAACCAATTGGGAGTATGTTGGTTTTTGATCTCGGACAGGTCATCCTTGTCCAAAACCCCTTCATCCTCGCATAAAGGCTTGCTTATGCTGCCCAAAGATACTAGGTCCTCTGTTAATGTTACAGCTTTTCAGCCTGAGGAAGATTATTTAAAGTCATCCCATATGTAAGAGTTCATTGGAATTCTTTCTCAGACTTTCTAAAAGGAGAAATCTTGGTTTCCAGAGTCAAACACCAAAGCAATACCATATTTGCTCTGCACAGACTTCTACAACAATTTTTTTTCTGCAGGAAACGTCCTCTCCCGCAAAGTAAATGAACTAATGAATTCAAATAAAGTTCAGCACTTTTATGTAAAAATAATAAACACCCCAAAATAACAAACCACACAAACACACAGAATTACTTCTTCCTTCTTGCAGAATAGGTTGAATTGCAGACGTCTGGAGCTGTACTTTGTGAAAGACTCTGAGGAAAAGAACCTGCTCTAAATTCTTTCATTCTCTCATGCTGCAGAGAGATTGCACTACATGATATTGGCTAAATTGGCACGTAAGAGTGCAGAGGCTGACGTATCCAACACCCTTTTTCGTCTGTGCTGGATTTATTCCTTAATGAAAGCATAAAGCTAGTCCAGCCTTTATTGTTAAAAACCACAAAGGTAACCTAGAGAATGAATTACTTTTCCAGTTATTGGCAAAGAACAGGCACTGTTTATATTCTCTGCATGAGTACATGTAAGCAAGTCATAATTCAGAAGAGTCATGCATCTATCAGTCAATATTTCCATGCCCAGAGAGTTGTATCAGTCACAGAATGATTTGTTGGGGCAGCAACTTCATTTAAATGTAGCAAACACAGTCTCATCCGATTACTTTTGTTGCATGTACCTATTTGATCCAGGCTATTCTTCAAACACGGCCTTAATCTTGAATTCTGTAGAAAATCAAAGCAGAGAGTAGCAGGTATGCTCTCAGCATCCAAGCCGTTGCAGCTTTTTTTTGCAGAGTTTATACAAAGAAGTATGTGACACTACTGATATATCTATAGTACCTTTAAACTTACCTCTGCAGCCAGCTATTTTTCTTTCATTTCTAAGTTTATAGTTCTCAGAAATGCCATGTCAATAAACCCACTCCAACTATCAATCTGAAGTAAAGCAGGGTATGCCCTTTACCTCAGCAGCAGAGGATACCATTTTTCATGCATTCATTATGCAATATTAGGGAAGAGCTATGATTATACTCTACAGAGCTTGGAAAATGGCATACGGAACAGCTAAGACAAGACTTTCAAAGCTGGCAGCAGTATTTTCAGAAGCAGCAAAGCCCTTCAGCTATTAAATCCAAATATCCACTTCAGTGGTATTTAGGCACCTAACCCATTCAGATCTCATCTCCGTCTGGTCCCACGTCAGCATCCCACCCACTAGCCCACGCTACCCCTGCAGATTACATGGGTTCACAACCAAACCAAAGAGCAATCAGCTCCTGCTCTTGCTCGGCGCAGCTCTGCCCACTGGCTGTGCGTCAAGAGTTCTAGCTTGCTGATGAGTTGTCACATTGGTCTTCCCCTACAGCAAAGCAGAAGTATTTGACTCCTTGATTCTCTGTATGACGCTTGGGTAGCTGGCGGACCTTGATGCAGCTGGGATGGAAGCACAGCGTGTTCCCTGTTTCCATAATGACTGTAGAGACTATAGCAGAGATTGCAGTATTTGTTCTTGGAGAATCTCAGACTCCTTAGTCATAGGTCGTGTAAGGAAGACAAACAGCACGGGCAAGCGTCCAAACTGGGGCAGAAAAGGCAGTGGTTTGCCTTGCATTGAGGTGATTAAACGATAAGTGCTTGGCAGTCTCCGTTCGTTATGAATCGAATCCCTCTTTCAGCCCCCGTTTCTCACAGTGTTCCTACCAAGAGCTGTGTGAAAGTCTGAGCTCCGTGTAGGCTCTAGTCTTGATTTTAATGGCTTCTATGAATTTACTGCAGGTAAAGTAGCATCTGGAAAAGCACAGATACTCCAGGAGAATTTCTAACTTTCTTTCTCCAGTTGATTGTTAATCCTGAAGCAATGATGGGTATCCTACCCTCTTCTCCCTTCCTAAGCAGCTTATACACTGGACAAAGAAAACCAGATGTGCTATCAGATCCACCTTAGTGAATTACTCCTGAAGGGACCACGCTACGAAGCTGCTATTTCATAAACACTTCAGTAAACCCTAATGTGACTAATCCATTTGTTATTCATGTGTATTTAAATTTTCTTTGAACTGTTTGTAAATCTGTTCGGAGGCAACTAGAGTCAACAGTCTTCACATTGTCTCACACTCTCCCCTCATTATCATGGTATAGTTAGTTTATTTTTCCCTCCCACAACTTTACTTTGAAAAACTCATCTTTGATCTTTAGCTGAGAAGGCAGGCCACAAAATCAAAGACAAAAGTATTTTTTATGAAATAGAAAATGTGTTCTAGTTGCCAAACATATCTAACTAAAATTATCCTCCTAATCAATATTGCACAAGCATTTTCAGCAAAGTCTCTTAGCCACTTTCATTAAGCAATATGAAACGTAAAATAAGGAAATTCAGGAAAACTCTGAACGCAACAGTAATTATGATGCTAAAACCTGGACTCCATAACAACAGTCCAATCAGACGTTAGCTTCTCGTTTACTGTTTAAAAAATCTATTCAAATGCAAAAGTCAGCAGTGGCTATGGGCTTAGCCCTTCCCCTCTCCCCAGTCTTGCACCTTGAGATCTATTTTTAATGCCGATTCAGGTCAGCGCAGATTCATTCTGCTGTTGGGCGTTTGCAGGCCGCAGGGCAGCGCCTGGCCCACGCATGGCTCTGCAAAGGACCTTTGATAACGGGTTCTTCACGCTCTGCTTCTTGAAGAGCCTGGGTCAGAGAGAAATTTGGAGGCTGTGCTCCCCAGCTCACTGCCGACACGGCCTGTGGCAAAGGCTGGGTTTCGGGGGATGGGCGAGGGCCGCTGCTCTACCTGCTCAGACGGAGGCCTCTCCCACCATCACTGGCGGTACCACTCGTCTCCACTGGAGCACGGCTTGGTGGCATGTTGGTGACCTGCGACCACCACCCGTGGCACAGAGCAGCACCTGAGAGGCAATGTGCCCGTCACCAGGAGGTGGGTCTCTGCACATTCAAAAGGAAAAAAAAAAACCCAACACTTTCCTGGCTTTGAAAGAGTGAAGAACACCAAAAAAACCCCACAAAAGGCACAAAGGTCTTGCTGAGTTCAGGTCCCAAGAACAACTCTGTGAAGATTTTCAGCAAGAAGCCCATTACAACCAAAACGGAAACCTTTCTCCCCAGATGTAGCCTAACGGGAGGGCACATGGATGCATGAAAATTAAAATACATCAGCCTGCATGAGGCTCGGTGCCCGTTCACACTGAAAGCCTTTGCAAACTTGCCATTTGCAAACTCGCCACAGCAGCCCTGAAACAGTGACCGATCAGGCTGAGAGGCCGGGGAGCAGAGCATGGGGAGGAGGCCTGGCAGGGAGCGCGCTGCCGGGTGGGTGCCAAGCAAAAAATCCCCCCAAATCAACGCAGCGGTGGCTGCAAAGTGGGCAAGGGCTGGCTGCATGCTCTCCGTACGCCGCTGGCGGTCCCGCTGAGGCCGCATCCAAGGTCACGGTACTGGATTGCTGGCGAGTGTCCCATCCCCACCCTGGCGCTGGGGCACCTGGTGGTTTGTGATTCCTCTTCTAGGCTTTTCCCTGAACGGAGGCGATGACTTCCAAGAAGCGGCCGCCGCTGCCGCTGCCGCCCTCACTGGGTTTTGCTACGTGATTTAGCACCGTTAGCAGCTGTGGCAGGAGCCGACGGGGAGGATCTGTGGTAAACTGCTCGCAGCAGAGGCGTAAAAACATTTTTAACAGAGATGTTTTACGCACAACCGTCCGGACCCACAAGTCAAAAGCGTGGCCAGTGCCTGGTATCTTTGAAGACTAAGGGGTGCTTAGGGGCTGTGTCTGCAGGGAGCATTTCGAGTGACCCTGGATAGGACAAGGATCCATCTTTTCTTATGGGTGTCCTAAATCAGGACACACTTGCCATCAGAGATGAGCAGGTGCTAGCACAGAGTGACTTCGATTGAGCAGGAGGGGAGAGGAGGCTCTCCCCAGCATCCAGGTTACCTAAGTCACCGGTGCAGCAATGTAGCTGATATGCAAAATGCTCTTAATAAGCTTAAACTTCTGTCAATCTTTCTAAAACTCTCAAATTTTAACAGATCCTCTTATCAAAAATAAATAAAAAAATTCCCCTCAGTGGCTGCTGTGGGGAATTGTTTCTGGAGAGCATTTGCATTACCTTGACTTGCTGGCTTGCACTGCCACCCCAAGCCTGGCGATGAACCACTGATGCACGTGGTTACGTAGGCCAGCAGATGTTGGATGCAAAAGAAACATACCTTGATCTAAATAAGCTGCTGTGACCGTGGGGGTCAGTAGAAGTGTGCTGATTTGCACCCAGGACAGATCTGATCCAAGCAAGCTGGGTCTGTGTTGAACAGACAGGTCTGCGCTGCAGGCTCTGAAAACAGGGATTTACCTCTCCCCATGGTGGCTCCACATGTGTGATAAGGTTAGAGAGGAGAGTGCCCAGCACACTGCCAAAAACCTTGGGTTAAACTAATGTTCTTTCATCCAAAACATGGTGAATGCCAATCACACAGTGTCGTGGTTTAACCCCACCCAGCAAATAAACCCCATGCAGCCGCTCACTCACCCCCCCTCCCCCCAGTGGGATGGGGGAGAGAATCGGGAGGGCACAAGTAGGAAAACTCGCGGATTG